>NW_028251823.1:0-77381 GCF_964263255.1 Lissotriton vulgaris | reverse complement strand
TTGTGGCATTTTGGTATTTTGGGCTGGAGGTTGTGTCCTCCTCTGTGGAGAAGATTTACTGTTTAAAAAATGTTTTATTGTTTACATTTCCCATATTTGATATTAACATGCTAATAAAACAGTTTTAGTAATTATCACCTGTAATTTGCGTACTACAACTTTGCCCCCACCCCATCCAACACTTTCCCTGATGCCAACACAGGTCGGAGTTGGAATAGTAAATTTGACCCATCTCTACTATCCACTTCTTTCCCTGAGGCCCACACCACCATCACACACATTCCATGAGGCCAGCACAGGTTGAAGTAGTAATAGTAAATTTGCCCCCACCACCATCCAGCTCTTCCCCTGAGGCAAGCACTTGCCAGAGTTGGAATAGTATATTTGCCCTCACCACCATCCAACACTTTCCCTGGGTCCAGCACAGGATGGAGTTAAAATAGAAAATGTGCCCCCCACCACCATCCAGCTCTTTACCTGAGGTAAACACCAGTCAGAGTTGAAATAGCAAAATTGTACCCACCACTATGCAAGACATTCCCTGAGGGTAGCACAGGTCGGATTATGAATAATACATTCCCCCCACCACCATCCAACACTTTTCCTGAGGCAAACTCAGTTCGGAGTAGGACTAGTAATTTTGCACCCCTCCACTATCTAGCACTTTCCCTGAGGCCAGCACAGGTCAGAGTTAGAATAGTACATTTGCCCCCACCACCATCCAACTCATTCCCTAAGACAAACACCTATTGGAGTTGCATTAGTAAATCTGCGCTCACCACCATTCAAGACATTCCCTGAGACCAGCCCAGGTCGCGGCGGTAAGAATAGTAAACTTGACCCCACCATCATCCAACACTTTCCCAGAGGCCAGCACAGGTTGGAGTGTGAATAGTAAATGTGCCTCCCACCACTATCCAGCTCTTTCTCTGATGCAAGCACACATGTTATGTCTTTAAAAATGTATTCCCAGCTTTTTTAAAAAAAATATTTTAAATATATATATGTATATATATATATATATATATATATATATATATATGTATATATATGTCTGAAACTTCGTAATTCGGCAAAAGACACTGGAAGCCAAAGAAACGAAAACGGACCCACTCAGGTTGATTCATACGCTTATTTTATTCTGTGCACCCTCTCGTCCGCCATGACGCGTTTCGGGCCCTGAAGCCCTTGATCACATGACATGGTCAGATTTCACCCAGTGATTTGTAGTGCCGGACTAGTCACATGGCTCCAAGCCTATAGAGATATTGAAAATACTTCAGCCTAGACCGGACTATTTACCATTCAACTTTTTTCGTTAAATTTACATTTTTAAAACCTTAATTCATTTTTACAGTTTATCCCACGGATTGTGCAACATTTCGCAATAAATACAATAAATATTTAAAATAAATATTTACATATATGCAAAATCGCAATACACCTATATACAAGAATTAGTAAAAATCAATGTACCAACTTCAGTGCATATTAGCTTAATAAAGTGCATAGTGCAAATTTTCCAAAGGGATTAATTGTTTTTTAAGGTTTCAAATAATATTGCCCAAGTGGGCATTCTCAACATAGTTCCGGACCACTGCGTCTATACTGCTTGGGTTTTTCTATGTTATCCATGCACCACGAAAAGAAATAGTGTGATTTCCCCTAATTTTGTGTTCTATTTTAGTATTGTTTAAAATCTGGCAGTACTTGATGACATAGCTTGATTTGACGATTCTATGGCCCTGATCCATTTATGCTGCTCTACTAACTGTTTCATATACCTTGCTTATGGTGTTATTCCAGCAGGTATATAAATCCTCAGTCGCGTTGAGGCCATACGATGTCTTGGTGTCAAGCTCGAGGATATAGCGAGTTTCTAGTACTCGTAAGCGTGCTTCTCTGTTTCCACCTCTGCGCAATTGCTGCACCATATCTATTGCATAGTATTTCAGGCAGTTTACATCTCCCTTGTGGCATAGATTGACATGCCTGGCCACAGGGTAGGCTTCATCCTTATTAGTCACTGCCCTCATATGCTGCAATATACGCTTGTGGACTTGTAACTTAGTGCTACCAACGTAGCAAAGTCCACAAACGCATTCCAAAACATAGATAACATAATCTGATTTACAGGTTATCTTTTTGGAAATGGGAATTTCTGTCTCACTAAATGGAGAGCTATATGATGTTTTGTTCTTCCCTATAGTGCATGCCTTGCACACTGCACATTTCAGGAAACCCTTACTTTTACCTAGCCAATTGACACTGGATGGTACCTCCGGGCTACTCCTGACTAGCATATCATTCATGAACCTGGCACGGCTGTATGTGATAGCAGGGAAAATTGCCAGTGTTTTGCCAATCACAGGGTCCCCTGTGATTATATACCAGTTTTTCTTAACCATGTTTTCTATTTGTCTATGCTGGCAGCTATATCCCAAAATAAATCTTGGTTGGCCCTCTGCTTTATTTGATATTGTGTGTTCTGCCCCTGTTGATAATATAGGGGACAATGCAGCTTTGTTGGCCCTTTCTATAGCTTTTGACACCACATTATCTGTATAGCCTCTCTGTAAAAATCTTGCCTTGCTCTCTTTTTGTGCTGCTAAACAGGCTGCATCTGTGCTACAGATTCTTCTAATCCTTAGCATCTCCCCATAGGGGATGCTTCGGATTAAGTGGTTGGGGTGCTGGCTAGAGGCATGGAGGATTGTGTTGCCTGCAGTTTCTTTACGATGTAATTTCGTCTGCAGTTTCCCTTCCTCTACATACACCTCTACGTCAAGAAAATTGACCTTATTTCCACTGATAGTGCCTGTGAAGTTTAAATTCAATTCATTCTTATTAATATTGCTAATGAATTGCTCAGCTTCACTCGCTGTCCCCTTCCAGATTATAAACAAATCGTCTATAAATCTGTACCACAATATCACTTTGCTAGACATGATCTCACTGTAGACATTGCCCAGGACCTGCTCCTCCCACAGCCCCATGTGCAAACATGAGTAACTGGGGGAGAAGCAGGCCCCCATTGCTACTCCCCGCAACTGCTGGAACATTTGATTTTGGAAGAGAAAATAGTTGATATTAAGACACATTTCCAACATCTCCACCAACATGATGTTATGTTCCAACATACACACAGGTCTTTTGCTAAGAAAGTGTTTTACTGCCCTTACTCCATCGGCATGATTAATGCTCGTATAGAGAGCAGTAACATCTAGTGTGTCCAGTAGATATTCTGTACTCCACACCACAGATTTTATTTTTTGCAAAAAGTCCATAGTGTCTCTAATATATGAAGGCAGGGATTTCACAAAATCTTGGAGAAAATGATCGATATATCTAGACACTTTTTCAAATGTCCCCCCACACGCTGAAATTATGGGTCTCCCCGGTGGCCTAGCACTGTCCTTGTGGATCTTGGGAATCAGGTAGAACACCGGAGTTATATGTATATATATATATATATATATGTATTACCTACTGGTGGTCGCCAGTAGGTATATACAGTAGGATTTTTTTCCTATGGGATTTTTGAAAATTCTATGTCAAATAACTTTGGCATTGGTGGAGGGAATTGGCGGAAATTTTCAGGAAAATGGCACATTTTGTTTCTGAGCAGCCCCTGAAAATCTGGGGGGGTTTTGTCAAGGGGGGGCCGAGAAAAAAGGGGGGTCCCAAAACGCGTTTTTAACATTGAGTTTTCCATAGGGCGGTTGGACTCACTTTTAGCTCGAACGGCTGAATGGATTTACACAAAACTTGGCAAAATTGTAGATATGGTTTGCCCGACGTGCCTTTGCTATGTCTCAATATATGTGCTCCAGTGGATTTTGAGAAATTAACGTTTTAAAAAACAGATATATCTGTGACAGCGCTCCGGTTAGCGCCCCGGTTCGCGTACCTGACGCGTAACGGAACTTCGCGAAGCAAAGCTGATTGGCTCTCCGGTGTCTGTCAACATTCTGAACAGTCCGGACCGGCCGCCATCTTGTCTCTCGGTAGGATCGAGAGACAAGTGGAGGAGAAAAACGAAGGGGGAATTTAATGAAAGGGGGCAAGGTAGACCCCTCTTGACCCCCTAGGAATGATGTTGGGGTTATTAAAGGGTCCCGTGGGGCAAATAAAAAAAATTTGATTTTTCGCGGTAGAAGCGCTTCCCGGTACGCGAACTGGGTCGCTCACCGGTAGCGTAACGGGAGTTCGCCATTTTGTGTTTCGTTTGAATTAAATCACAAGATGGAGGAAAAACAATGTGGGAAATGGATATAAGGGGGCACGGGAGACGTATCCTGACCCCCTAGGTTTTCTGAGGGTGGCTGAGGAGGCTCATATATGTTGGAATTAAAAAAAAAATTGAATTTTTCGCGCGGTTAGCTGCCGGTACGCGAACCGGGTAGCGAACCGGGAAGCGAACATAAGTGAAAATTAGTGAAAAAAGGTACATTCGAAATTTGGAAAGACAAATTATAGTTAAGGTAGCTCTGAAGAGAGCTTTTGTGTTCTGTGTAAGTTCTAGGTACTTATAAGTAGGTACCAATACACAGTCTTAAATTTTGTATGAAAACTCTGTTTCCCTCATCTGAGAAGTGCACACCATCTCCTCTGTAGATATCTTGCATGTAGTAACGCAAGTTATTGTTGTAGATGGCGCCCATTCCATGGTCTCTCATATAAGCTGAAACAGACTTATTTACATGCTTCCTCGCTTTCTCAATTTGTGGACAAAATTGATTGGACCACCTCCATTTCTGTCTTTGGCATATATTGGAATATACCAAGGCAGTTTGAGGGAAAAGTGCCATCAATTGCTCAAAGGTGTCCTTTAAGAGCATTTCCAGACCTACCCCAGTCAAAGTGCCTAAATCATTTCCTCCACAGTGCACTATTATGAGGTCAGGGTTTGGCAAATGCAAAAAGGTTTTCACCAATGGTATCAATTGGTGACATGACGTGTATTTAACAAGGACCCCCTGAGTACATGGATCTTATGGTTCCTAGGTCAGAGAAAACAATACATTTGAGAAACAACAACCTAGGCAACTAATATTTAGAACTCAATAACAATAAAAATGAACAATTGGCTACAGCTGGCTACAAAACTTAGTATTTTATTGAGTAATTAAAAATAGACAAATCAATAGCATAACACAATAATAAGGTTAAAATGTCACAGGACACTTTATTAATGTAAAAAACATTATATACAAGTTAATGAAAACACAAGTTAAAAATTATCTATAGTAGATAGGTGGCACAATGAGTCTCTACGCGCGTTTCGGCGGCCAGCGCCTTCTTCCTGGAGCAGCCACGCAATTTCTATAAAGTGAAAGTATGTATAGAATACATAATTATACATTTTGAAAATAACATATTTATACAGATTAAAATTCTAACATCACAGATTTTAACTTTTGTAGCCAGTTAGTACATTTTATAGTTACAAAGGTTACAAACAATCTAAGTTTTATTATTCATCCTTATCATTGTCATTTCCTTGCATTTTTTTTTTTGCCAAAGTCCATAGAGACAGAGTCTTGAAAGGAAAATAAGAAAGGATAAGCAGGCCTGATAGTAATGGGTATATTTATAGCAGCCAAAACGTTGTCTCTAGGTCTGCTATTTCTAAAGTTTGGGAGAACTCACTAATAATGAGTCAATTTATAGCAGCCATAGGGTTGTTTGAAATCTTGCTATATGTAATATTTGATGAAGAAACAGGTGTATAATTTAAGGGGCAAAAATAGCATGAGCTCATAAAAGTAAGTTTCTGTTATTTATCAGGCTTACACATGTTATCTCGACTAAAAGTCTTCTATTGTTTTACGGTATTATGACCGAGACTGCCTTCTAAGAACCAAACCATCAAAACCCAGTGACCAAATAGTATGTATAACAAAGCACTCGACTATAAACGAAAAAGTAAAACAAGTTATAAATTCAAACTGGCATATACTAAATAGCAACTGCTCTAATGAACAGAAATTGATGAAGCCCCTCTTTGCACACAAAAGAAATAAAAACATAAAAGAATTTATTGTCCATTCCCGCTTTAAAACCACTGTAAACGAAGAAAATTTGACTCAAAGATCTATTCTAACGAATAATCCAGTCAAAGGGACCTTTCCATGTTCCTCATGCACTTCATGTGGAAATATTCTGTGAGGCGAGGAATTTGAACACAATGATCAGAAAACAAAAGCAAAAGAAATGTGGAACTGCAAATCAACCAATGTGGTTTACTTCATACAATGTCCTTGTCTTCTAGGATATGTGGGAGAAACCTCACGTATGATTCAGACACGCTTGAGCGAACATCGCTCAGCTATAAGAACTAAAAAGATTGCTTCCCCCATGGTAAAGCACTTCTTAGAAAAGGGCCACTGTGCTGAGGATTTCAAATGGAGAATTCTAGAAAAAATTCACACCCCAGACTCCAAAGGGGGTACAGCTATCCGAAAGAAAAGAGAAGTTTTCTGGATTTTCGTTTTCCATACCTTTCGCCAAGGCTTGAATAACGAAATTCCATGGGAACATGCAATCTGCTGAAGATTCCTATAATTAGAGAATATCGAATGCATTGGCGAACACATGAAAGATACACGTACCTAATGTGCTATTATAACCTACTTAAAAATATAGTCATGATATGCCCTAAGTTGCAACACCAATAATAACTAGAGAGAAACATTGATGTAACAATCACCCAGTTAGGACCCTAGTCAAAAAATATTAAAGAATCTCCCCTACCTATAAGCTAGTATAATTCGAATAGGAGATAGCAATCATCACCCCTTCATTTATAAAACAAGTGGCTGCTACTGATTTAATATTTTAAGCCACACAAAAAATGTATCTTTTTACCTTCAATGATGTGCCAACGCAAGGGAAAAAATTAATTAATTAATTAAAACTACAAAACTATAGTCTTTTTTCTCTTGCAAATGCCTACGACGATAGGCCAACGCAAAAGAAAAAATTAAATAAAACTACAAAACTAGAGTCTTTTTTCTCTTGCAAACACACACAACAAGAATCATACGGAGCTCCTCCTCCATTCATTGGAACTTGCGCGGCAGTCTCATTATTACGTGTTTACCTTGGAGTCCTCTCTCTACTCCTTATCTTTCTGAATAATAGTCCCACCTTACGTCTGACTACTCAAACAGAAACTTAAAACAGGTGTAGATAATCTACACCAATTAACATCAATATATAAACGTGACTCGCGAACGTGTAATTCATTACCATTTCCCGCGTTCGTATCGCCAGTCAGAATAACCCGCCGCCGGACATAGAGAGCCCTGCCGATCATCCTCAGGTAAGACTTGAAACCAAACAGTCGCCACGCATGAGAAGTTGTAGCTAGATCCCTTTTGTAATGGAACTTGATATATACCCTTTTTACATCCACAGGCAGGGAGATCTTTTAACATTATTCCTTCGTGTCTAAAATCCGAGAACCCTAAAACACTATCCATACCTTTGGAATACAAGGAGCCACTATTTTGGGTAAGACTATTGACAATAAAGGCATTTTCGCCCCTGTTTTAAATTTCCATAACAGAAACAGAAGGTATAGACCTAACTCTTGAATCCTCTTTTTGGACTGATAGGAAGCTATCTAAAGTAGCTCATCGTTATCAGATCGTATCAGAGATCGTAACCTGGGCTCAAGACACTGTACAGCAAATCAAAAAAATAGCACCAACACCTACCTCTAAAGGCCAATAGGTAAGATCAGATCATGCACAGAAAAAGAAATATTAAAGTTTTTTTATGATATTCTATGAGGAACCCCATTTTATTAAAAATACTATAGGAATAAGAGAAACATATACACCTTTGTTTATATATTTTCTAAAAAATAGATATCCAGAGATACTTTGGAAAGAATTCAACTTTTGATATCATCCAGCGCCATTTTATACAAAGGGCTCCGGTTGGCGGGAATCAATTCATTAACTTCTAATTAATCAGGTAAAAACGGCTGATAACATGTTTGTTTAATAATCCTAACCAGAGACACGATAACCGGAAAACTCTACAACATAAAGTTAATAATGAGTACGATCTTTCCTCCCTAAGCTCCTGCGAAACATGACCAAAAGGAATTAAACAAGAAGCAGAAACGGTATCCGACTAGTTTCACAAAAACTCCTACTAGTAAGTATTGTAAATATACGAAGTAAAACAATAGAAGACTTTTAGTCGAGATAACATGTGTAAGCCTGATAAATAACAGAAACTTACTTTTATGAGCTCATGCTATTTTTGCCCCTTAAATTATGCACCTGTTTCTTCATCAAATATTACATATAGCAAGCTTTCAAACAACCCTATGCCTGCTATAAATTGACTCATTATTAGTGAGTTCTCCCAAACTTTAGAAATAGCAGACCTAGAGACAACGTTTTGGCTGCTATAAATATGCCCATTACCATCAGGCCTGCTTATCCTTTCTTATTTTCCTTTCAAGACTCTGTCTCTATGGACTTTGGCAAAAAAAAACGCAAGGAAATGACAATGATAAGGATGAATAATAAAACTTAGATTGTTTGTAACCTTTGTAACTATAAAATGTACTAACTGGCTACAAAAGTTAAAATCTGTGATTTTAGAATTTTAATCTGTATAAATATGTTATTTTCAAAATGTATAATTATGTATTCTATATATACTTTCACTTTATAGAAATTGCGTGGCTGCTCCAGGAAGAAGGCGCTGGCCGCCGAAACGCGCGTAGAGACTCATTGTGCCACCTATCTACTATAGATAATTTTTAACTTGTGTTTTCATTAACTTTTATACAATGTTTTTTACAATAATAATGTGTCCTGTGAAATTTTAACCTTATTATTGTGTTATGCTATTGATTTGTCTATTTTTAATTACTCAATAAAATACTAAGTTTTGTAGCCAGCTGTAGCCAATTGTTCATTTTTATTGTTATTGAGTTCTAAATATTAGTTGCCTAGGTTGTTGTTTCTCAAATGTATTGTTTTCCCTGACCTAGGAACCATAAGATCCATGTACTCAGGGGGTCCTTGTTAAATACACGTCATTTTTCCCACAGCTTGTCTGTGCAGGGCTGTTTCACAAATAGAATCCATTACATCAAGTCCACCTTTTGTCATTTCCTTGCCTTCTTCTGCCATTTATATCCATCAATACACTCAGATCCCTACCCAATCATTATAATGGCCCTCCAAAAAACTTTTGGGTTTACCGATGAAGAATTTGAAACACTTGTAGGAACATCATCTTCCTTTGGTACCACCACCACAGATTCCAATCGACATAACGACGATACCAAAAAACTAGTAGAACTGAAAAAGAAACTTAAAAGAATTGAGGCGCATGGGGAATTCATGCTAGCTTATTTACGGTTAGGTATCATCCCTATGGGTCTCCGAGTTAGAAACATCCCTGGTCTCTTTGTTCACTACAAAGCATTCCTAGACAAATGGAGCAGAATTGCTAGTAGATGTTCAAGGGACCTAATGATGCTCATCGTTGAGACCGCCAAAGAACTAGCAGCAGAAGTAAGGTCTGAAGTAGAAGACCTAGAGAATAAGATCAAAAAAATAGGAAACATAGAAGAAGCCATAAAAAAGATTGAAGAGTGCAATAAAGAACTAGAATCGTTCACTAGTTATCTAGAAAAAAGAAAGAATGACAAGTTACTAAAAGATAAAAGGTTTACCACAATTGAAAATACTTATCCCTATTTGAGAGCAGATTTTTATCAACAAAATCATTATACCACTGAAACTAGGGACCAACAACAACAAAAACAGCGTGTAAATACATTTTCAGAAACATCTGACTCTGAAAATGAAAACAATGATGGTTACTATGAACCAGATCCCAATTACAATCAAGCACCTAATAGAGGGAATCGTAGACAGCCTTTTTTAGGGAACCGGGGGGGTGGTCGGGGACGCCCCCGAGTTCACTTCCAGGGTCAACCGAGAGGGAACTACCAACCACAGCACCACCACCAGCAGGAAGAGCCGCAATTTGTTCGCGAGACACGAAGCAGACAGTATTGGAAACAGGGAATGTGATTCCCATCTTTAATCTAACAAAACTAGAATTAGATGAATACAGTACTAGATTGCTATCCAAAGGATTGTCTTACGTCCCACACTCTACACTCAATTTATTTGAGTTGTATTGCTATATAATCTCCTTCTTCCGCAAAATTCGTTTAAAAAAGTTTTTTGCATTAAATACTGCACCAGATGAAGAACATCCTCCCGTAAAACCCCTTTGTCTCCCATCTACCTTCAGCCCAGGCCTTGAGCAATTGGGGCCTGAAGTAGCGACCTTCGAGTTAGTTGTTCTGAAGAAATTAGACCAAGCCTTGAGATTTATCCCCAAACCCATTTATAATTTAGAAAAAGAAGAACACCAAGCCCTGTTATCTCTTTCGACTAATAAAGACCTCACCTTTAAAGGGTGCGACAAAGGAGGTGGCATAGTGATCATTGATACATCTCAATATGAAATCAATATGCTTAAAATGCTAGATGACCCTACATTCTATGTCCCTTTGAGATCTTACTCCACGATAAACCTATCTAAGAGAATTATGTCTTTAACCAAAACTGCCCTAAAAGATGGACTCATTAGTACTAAAGAATTTGACTTCCTAAACTACAATCAGGGGAAAACCGCATGTATTTATGGTCTTCCCAAAATACATAAACACGCCAGCAACCCCCCCTATCGCCCCATAGTTTCCACCATAGGCACAGCAACTGAACCACTTTCAAAATATGTGGATAATTACCTGCGTCCTTTTATCCCTAAAATTGACTCCTACATACGTGGCACAGGCAATATGATACAGAAAATTGAAGGAATTGCCTTCAATTCCAATAATGAATTATTAGTAACAATGGACGTAGAGTCCCTATATAGCAATATCCCGTTGACTGATGCCATGAGAACCACTAGTTGGTTTATTGATCTGCACAAAATTCCATGCCCCAAAAACTTCTTGCTTGCGTGCCTGGAAATTGTATTAACAGAAAATATATTTGAGTTTGGCACCCATATTTACCGCCAGATCAAAGGCGTAAGTATGGGTGCTTCAGTAGCCCCATCGATAGCCAACATTTTTATGGCGGCCTTCGAGAAAGAATTTATCCAGAATGAGATTGCCCCCTTTTATGAGTCTGTCTCCCATTGGTCCAGATACATTGACGACATCTTTTTTGTCTGGACCGATGGGAGAGAAACTCTGGGGGAATTCCTTCAATGGATAAATGCAGCAAATCCTAACCTGCACTTTACTTCCCATATTAGTAACGAGAGAGTAGAATTTTTAGACATTGAAATAATAAATGATGCAGGGATTTTGAAAGTAGATCTCCATACAAAACCCACAGCAAGGAATACACTACTGCACTACCATAGCTTCCACCCAAGAACGCAAAAAAACAGTATGGCCGGGATGCCTGTCACCCCCTCCCAACACAATCCCCAAGGATGGGAAGACGGACGCAGTTCTGAACTTTTGGAAGGCGGGAGGGAGTTACCCTCCCGGCCGTATTTATTAAAATATGAAACAAAATTAAAACATTAAATTAACAGTTTCATATCATGTACAATTTTTCATTTATGACATTACGATGCAGACACGTTTATTGGCTAACCTTAACAAATCTCTAATACAAAGGTTCTCCTAGCCGAGTCTAAGCATCCTGCAAATGCATACTTTCTAAATAAAAATTGTACATCCTAACATTACGGGCCAACGGCAAGGTCGTAACCGGTGTCAGATCCCTACTACCAGAACTCCCCCCTCACGGTGTGAGGGGCGGGCGCACAGAGGACTGTACCTCTGTGCCAACTTCCAATTTCCCTTGTCTTAGCGGGGGCCCCTTATTTAACTCGACGCCATCTTAATGGTCGTCCGAGGACTCGTGTGAGGTGTCTAGAAGGTAGCGTGGACCCCCCCCCACCCCACACTGTTTATCACATCCGCCGTCGCGGATATCCTGGCCCCGGGAAATTCGTAGGAGGGGCATCTAGCCGCCTCCTCCCCTGGGAGGGGCCTATGACTGCCTTCCCTTAGGCGACCCCATACTTAGTGGGTGCCGCCTCCCCGTGTGAGGGGCCAATGGCCGCCTCCCCCCGGGCGCTCCCATCCATAATGGGTGGCGCCCCCCCTCTAGGGACCTTGAAATTACTGCTCACCGATCATGACCTTACCGCCCGACCAAAAATAAATACGACGTTTTATATACCTATTGAAGAAAATAAACTTTACATTGCAATATTTATCCTCCTAACTAAACATTCAACACATCCTTCAATTAGACTGTGATACTCCGCTCCACTGGGGAAGAAAATGTTATGAAGCAAATCATTTTATTGCAGTACAAACATTGACATCTTTATTAACCACTAAACCAGGAGAGAAAAGATATTATCAAAGCAAATCAATTTTATTGCAGTACTAACGTTGCCATAAGGGGCTGGTGGGTGGGTCAAAAATTGCTCCTTGTTCCGTCGAGGGCTCACGTGCAACGAGAGGGTGCAGCTTCCAAGCACAGGAACAAGAGGATGCTTCTTTGGATTGTTGCTCCTTTTATTCCTCTTCGGGAGGGCGTGTACCCTCCTCCGGTACGCCCACGGGGCGTGGCCAATGGTGTAGGTGTCTAGGACAACCCTTCTTGGGCGGGAAAAGGCGCGCCCCGGCTACGCCGCTTCGGGCATTCCAGCCGAGACACGCCCCTCGCCCAAAATGGTTTCCCAGGGGGATCCGGGCCCCCTACCATACGTTCGGGGGGACCGAGTGGTCGCCCCTTTCCATATGGCCGGGATGCCTGTCACCCCCTCCCAACACAATCCCCAAGGATGGGAAGACGGACGCAGTTCTGAACTTTTGGAAGGCGGGAGGGAGTTACCCTCCCGGCCGTATTTATTAAAATATGAAACAAAATTAAAACATTAAATTAACAGTTTCATATCATGTACAATTTTTCATTTATGACATTACGATGCAGACACGTTTATTGGCTAACCTTAACAAATCTCTAATACAAAGGTTCTCCTAGCCGAGTCTAAGCATCCTGCAAATGCATACTTTCTAAATAAAAATTGTACATCCTAACATTACGGGCCAACGGCAAGGTCGTAACCGGTGTCAGATCCCTACTACCAGAACTCCCCCCTCACGGTGTGAGGGGCGGGCGCACAGAGGACTGTACCTCTGTGCTAACTTCCAATTTCCCTTGTCTTAGCGGGGGCCCCTTATTTAACTCGACGCCATCTTAATGGTCGTCCGAGGACTCGTGTGAGGTGTCTAGAAGGTAGCGTGGACCCCCCTCCCACCCCACACTGTTTATCACATCCGCCGTCGCGGATATCCTGGCCCTGGGAAATTCGTAGGAGGGGCATCTAGCCGCCTCCTCCCCTGGGAGGGGCCTATGACCGCCTTCCCTTAGGCGACCCCATACTTAATGGGTGCCGCCTCCCCATGTGAGGGGCCAATGGCCGCCTCCCCCCGGGCGCTCCCATCCATAATGGGTGGCGCCCCCCCTCTAGGGACCTTGAAATTACTGCTCACCGATCATGACCTTACCGCCACAGGCCGGATAGTTGACCGGCTATCCGGCCCCCCCACACTCCTACTAAAGGTCATGCTTTTACAAACCCCTTAACCATGCTATGAAGTCTCCTATGAGTAAGACATTCCCCTCCTGGGACAAATGGACCCCATCTTCGAGATACATGTGATCCCCCCGAATACATCCATGCGGAATACAATGTAACTGTCCCAAGCGAAATAACCTACCAAGTTTGTTATTGACTTTCTTTACTGAATGATTCAAAGCTGATACAGAGAGGGCCCCCCGCCACACCTTCCTGGGAATCATGTGTGACCATGCTATCGTGCACCCCGGAATCCTTCTCGCCAACCAGCTAACAGTAGATAGAATTCGTTCGAGTAGTACTCGCCTACCGAGTGTCACCAGTTCATTGCCTCCCAGGTGTACTATGATTACAGACGGCGGTGACCTTGTTCGCTCTAACAGTCCCTCAACAAAACATTGAAATTGGTCAATACAGAGCCCGCCCCTTCCATGGAAGGTCACCCTGCACCCGTATTCCCCAGCCGCGTGAATCGTGTCACCTGCTTTGAATACGTCCCCGGCACGCCTCACGTATGAGTGGCCCACGACCCACACCACTTTCTCCTCAGTCAGTGATCTTTGACCGCTGGTCCCCAGGTGTCGGGTCGACTGCACAGTCCGCCCCGCATAGCATGCTCGCGAAACTGTAAACCAAACAGAAGACAAGAAGCGTGAGTGCAAGACATTGGCTTCACAACATGTGCAACCGCACATACCTTTTATAACAGTTCGAGGACCATCGTCCCAATTGTTTCACCTTTTCCACACTCAGACCCCTGGCTGTAGCCTCTGTAGCAGCCCCTATCCTAAAGGAATGGGTCCCAAAATCGCCCGGGTCCAAGCCCGCTGCCGCGATTGCCATTGTTAGCACCCGCTGAAACTGAAACCTAGTCAGTGGGGTGGCGTCGGTGTGTCTCAGCAAGCTTCCCCCCCATGCTACCGCCCTTTGCGCTAAATATTCCTCAACGCATTTCACCGGGCACATGGGGGGACCCTCTCATGCGCTGGACAACAATACTGTCCCCCATAGCACCCTGATCGGTCTTGGACCTGGCTATTGTGACTACCCTTGAATCACCCTTGATCAGAATGTGCTCCCGACACAGACCTCCCCCCATATCCTGCTTATTTTTTGCCACCAGCTCGCTCACCCGCATAGCCCCATGGAATGCTAACGCAAAAGCAGCCCCGAACAGCACTGCCTCGGACTGGGAGGAACATGTCGCGGGGAGTACCGACATCAGTAGGGACAACCTTTCTAACCCAATTGGGCGCCTCTCGTCTACTCTATGACCCTCGAGGCGTTGCCACCCACGCAGTGCCTTCTTTACCAGAAAGGACGATGTGGGGTCCTTGATGCCATGCGCCTGTGCCATGAAGGCAATGGCGGCCCGGTGCCTATTGGCCGTTGCCGCTGATCGGCCTGCCTTGTGGAGTGCCACTAAAAACTTTAGGACATACTCCTCCTGCCCCCAATTATCCCCTCCTGCTGGACCCAAAAATGCACAATAGGAACGAAACGCTCCTTCGTATGCCTTCCTTGTTCTGGGGGCTAGGCTTGCTCCCACGAGGTCCTGTAATCCGGGGCACCGAGTAACCAGAGAGCTTCGGGAAATGGTGCCGCCACTAGGTCCGCGGAAGGTAGATAACCCCTGAAGGCCTGCATGTGGGAACGAGAGAGTGCATCAGCCACCTGGTTCAGCACACCCGGCACGTGCCTCGCCCTAAACTGCTCGTTCAGTCTCATGCAAAGTAGTACAATTTCCTTCAGTAATCTCAATATCCACTTGCAGCGTGCTGCCTGATTATTTATACATTCGACTACGGTCATGTTGTCGGACCAAAACACCACTGTGCGATCACGAAACTCATCCGGCCACGCCTTCAGAGCCACAAAAATGGGGAACAACTCAAGAAACCCAATGTTACCTGTGAGCCCACTGGTGTGCCACCACGTCGGCCATGTCTGTGCCGACCATCGATTACCGAAGATGGCGCCAAATCCCACGCTCCCTGCCGAGTCGGTCCACAAACCCAGCTCGTCGGAGGATGCTGGTGACTTGCTCCACACCACTCGACCGTTGAAATCCGCCAGAAATGCCAACCATATGCGCATGTCCTGGCGAACCTCTGCAGACAGTCTCGTGCGATGGTGTCCTTCCTTGATACCAACCATGGCTTGTGCAATAGAGCAGGAAAAGGGGCGGGCCATTGGTATCACTCGTAGGGCAAAGTTAAGCTGGCCCACTGCTTGTTGTAACTGATGGAGAGTAACTTTCTCTTTGCTAATGCACAGTTCCAGGGAAGCCCTGAACTTCGCTACCTTCCCCACCGGCAAACGGAAACATCCTTCCACAGAATCGAGCTCAATTCCAAGAAACTCGAGTGAAGTAGATGATCCAACCGTTTTACCTGGTGCCAATGGCACCCCGAACCCCTTCATGAGAGTGCAAAATTCCTGTAACGCCAGCGCACATTGTGTGTCGCCGGCTGCCCCCAAGAACAAAAAATCATCTAGGTAATGCATAACCTGGGTATGGCCAGTGGCTTTGGTGAACGCCCATTGCAGAAAACAACTGAATTTCTCAAAATAAGCACAAGAGATGGAGCAACCCATTGGCATACATCTATCCATGTAGTAGCGTCCCTGAAACACAAAACCTAACAGACGCTTATCCTGTGGGTGTACCGGGAGCAACCGGAACGCTGACTCAATATCCGGGCCCCAGGCGATTCAACATGGCGACGGCCTCATCGAAGGATGCGTACTGCACCGAACAAATTCCTGGATCAATCGCATCGTTCACCGAAAGACCCCTTGGAGCCGACAAGTTATGAATTAACCTAAACTCACCTGGGTCCTTCTTGGGGACTACTCCCAACGGTGAACAAACTAAATTAGGGACTGGCGGGTGCCTATATGGGCCAGCAACCCGGCCACGGGCAACCTCTTTTGCAATCTTACTTTCCACCACCGCCGTATTCTGCTGCACCGACAGTTGGTTTTTACACAGTGATTCCCCCCGAAAATCCCCCGCCGGGATGTGGAAACCATACGAGAAGCCGTCCCGCAACACCCCAGCGGAGACATGATCAGGGTATTCATTTAGCCAGGGGATCATTGCCATGATATCTACGGGGGTAGGTAGCGGTACCCCATGGTCGACATTAGACCTGTTTGGCCCCTCCTCTACCCCCTGTATCACCATTCTTGGCTCTGCACGAACTCTCAGGGTGTGAAGAGTGTCCGCACCCTGCACACTCATGCCTGAACTTACATGTCCCTTGTGGCCTCGTGCACTTGCCTCTGTTAAAGTTCCAACAAACCCCTTTTTTACCCCCGTTCCCACCACTTCTTGGTTGGTGGTCACCAGCGGCGCCTGCTCGAAAGGGCGCCGCCGAATGATGGCGGGAGGGCGCCGACCCATTCCCGCCAAGCGAAGACGACTTCGTCGCACCCGGCAGGAGCTGCTTCTGCCAAGAGATGGAGTCGAGACAATCCCACGTCAGAGATGAATCGTGCTCCTTGGCCTTACGAAACTTACTATCATAACCCAACCATTCATTGCCTTCATACGATTCATAGAAATCCATTATGCGCGTCTGATAGCAGGCCAATTCGGTCAACACCTCGGGCTTACGTTCCCCCATGATCGCAGTAAACATCGCAAATGCCCTGGCCCAATTTGAGATCGTCTCATCCACCCTGAATCCCGCCATTTTTGCACGCCACACATTCGGGTGCCACAAATCTTTCTGACTTTTAACATACTCCACCTCGTGGTGGTCAGTCAACAGAGAAAACATATTCACATACTTATCAGCCCAAATCAACTCTTTCGTGGCCAGCGGAATATGTTGGACCACCTTTTCCCTTCTTGAGGGTAACGCTCCCTCCCTCGCCATTGGCAATGGCTGCTTACCCGAATCCGTAGCTGGTCCCGCTGTTTTTCCAACGCCAGACGCCGGTCGTTCTGAGGGAACCTGTGGGGGGACAAGAGGGAGATTCGCCTTCGCGGCATCTCTCGATTGCCGCAACTGCTTCATTAGTAATCTGGCCTCTTCGGCCGTGTCTCCTGGTGCCGTAGCACCCACAGTATTTTTGCCGAGCCATGCGGCTAACTGGGCGGCCAACTCCGGAGGCATATCCTCCTCGTTAGTGGGCGTAACTACAACCGGAATCGGTTGGCCTGCGTCCGGGATCGGAACCGGGGCCTCCACTGGACTAACCGGGCTTGCCGGGGGTGACTCGGGAACTGGGGCCTCCCCCCCTGCCGCCCTATTCCTGGCCCTTTTACCTCTCCCAGCGGGGACTACTCCCGGCAATGCTGGGCCGATTACCTTCTTCGGTCTGCCCGTATTGTTCATTGCCGCCATCTGTTTTTTCATGCTCGCCATATCCTTCATTAACATGCGAAGCATCTGGTCAGTCCCTGCCTTCTTTCCGGCCTTCTTGCCAGGCATCGTTGTCGGATATTCGATCCTTGTTGCTTACGAGGTCCTGGATCCGAGGGTACGGAGTCGCTGAAAGAGAAACACAAGAATTACAAGTTCTCAAAAATTGCTCCTTGTTCCGTCGAGGGCTCACGTGCAACGAGAGGGTGCAGCTTCCAAGCACAGGAACAAGAGGATGCTTCTTTCGATTGTTGCTCCTTTTATTCCTCTTCGGGAGGGCGTGTACCCTCCTCCGGTACGCCCACGGGGCGTGGCCAACGGTGTAGGTGTCTAGGACAACCCTTCTTGGGCGGGAAAAGGCGCGCCCCGGCTACGCCGCTTCTGGCATACCAGCCGAGACACGCCCCTCGCCTAAAATGGTTTCCCGGGGGGATCCGGGCCCCCTACCATACGTTCGGGGGGACCGAGTGGTCGCCCCTTTCCATATTCCTTTCTCCCAGTTCTTGCGCGTCAGGCGCAATTGTACAAACCTGAGTGATTTTGATAGACAAGCATCGGTAATGAGATCAAAATTTATCGATAGGGGTTATCCCCATCGTTTAGTAAGGGATTCTTACAAACGAGCACGGTATTATGACCGAGACTGCCTTCTAAGAACCAAACCACTAAAACCCAGTGACCAAATAGTATGTATAACAAAGCACTCGACTATAAACGAAAAAGTAAAACAAGTTATAAATTCAAACTGGCATATACTAGATAGCAACTGCTCTAATGAACAGAAATTGATGAAGCCCCTCTTTGCACACAAAAGAAATAAAAACATAAAAGAATTTATTGTCCATTCCTGCTTTAAAACCACTGTAAACGAAGAAAATTTGACTCAAAGATCTATTCTAACGAATAATCCAGTCAAAGGGACCTTTCCATGTTCCTCATGCACTTCATGTGGAAATATTCTGCGAGGCGAGGAATTTGAACACAATGATCATAAAACAAAAGCAAAAGAAATGTGGAACTGCAAATCAACCAATGTGGTTTACTTCATACAATGTCCTTGTCTTCTAGGATATGTGGGAGAAACCTCACGTATGATTCAGACACGCTTGAGCGAACATCGCTCAGCTATAAGAACTAAGAAGATTGCTTCCCCCATGGTAAAGCACTTCATAAAGAAGGGCCACTGTGCTGAGGATTTCAAATGGAGAATTCTAGAAAGAATTCACACCCCAGACTCCAAAGGGGGTACAGCTATCCGAAAGAAAAGAGAAGTTTTCTGGATTTTCGTTTTCAATACCTTTCGCCAAGGCTTAAATAACGAAATTCCATGGGAACATGCAATCTGCTGAAGATTCCTATAATTAGAGAATATCGAATGCATTGGCGAACACATGAAAGATACACGTACTTAATGTGCTATTATAACCTACTTAAAAATATAGTCATGATATGCCCTAAGTTGCAACACCAATAATAACTAGAGAGGAACATTGATGTAACAATCACCCAGTTAGGACCCTAGTCAAAAAATATTAAAGAATCTCCCCTACCTATAAGCTAGTATAATTCGAATAGGAGATAGCAATCATCACCCCTTCATTTATAAAACAAGTGGCTGCTACTGATTTAATATTTTAAGCCACACAAAAAATGTATCTTTTTACCTTCAATGATGTGCCAACGCAAAGGAAAAAATTAATTAATTAATTAAAACTACAAAACTATAGTCTTTTTTCTCTTGCAAATGCCTACGACGATAGGCCAACGCAAAAGAAAAAATTAACTAAAACTACAAAACTAGAGTCTTTTTTCTCTTGCAAACACACACAACAAGAATCATACGGAGCTCCTCCTCCATTCATTGGAACTTGCGCGGCAGTCTCATTATTACGTGTTTACCTTGGAGTCCTCTCTCTACTCCTTATCTTTCTGAATAATAGTCCCACCTTACGTCTGACTACTCAAACAGAAACTTAAAACAGGTGTAGATAATCTACACCAATTAACATCAATATATAAACGTGACTCGCGAACGTGTAATTCATTACCATTTCCCGCGTTCGTATCGCCAGTCAGAATAACCCGCCGCCGGACATAGAGAGCCCTGCCGATCATCCTCAGGTAAGACTTGAAACCAAACAGTCGCCACGCATGAGAAGTTGTAGCTAGATCCCTTTTGTAATGGAACTTGATATATACCCTTTTTACATCCACAGGCAGGGAGATCTTTTAACATTATTCCTTCGTGTCTAAAATCCGAGAACCCTAAAACACTATCCATACCTTTGGAATACAAGGCGCCACTATTTTGGGTAAGACTATTGACAATAAAGGCATTTTCGCCCCTGTTTTAAATTTCCATAACAGAAACAGAAGGTATAGCCCTAACTCTTGAATCCTCTTTTTGGACTGATAGGAAGCTATCTAAAATAGCTCATCATTATCAGATCGTATCAGAGATCGTAACCTGGGCTCAAGACACTGTACAGCAAATCAAAAAAATAGCACCAACACCTACCTCTAAAGGCCAATAGGTAAGATTAGATCATGCACAGAAAAAGAAATATTAAAGTTTCTTCATGATATTTTATGAGGAACCCCATTTTATTAAAAATACTATAGGAATAAGAGAAACATATACACCTTTGTTTATATATTTTCTAAAAAATAGATATCCAGAGATACTTTGGAAAGAATTCAACTTTTGATATCATCCAGCGCCATTTTATACAAAGGGCTCCGGTTGGCGGGAATCAATTCATTAACTTCTAATTAATCAGGTAAAAACGGCTGGTAACATGTTTGTTTAATAATCCTAACCAGAGACACGATAACCGGAAAACTCTACAACATAAAGTTAATAATGAGTACGATCTTTCCTCCCTAAGCTCCTGCGAAACATGACCAAAAGGAATTAAACAAGAAGCAGAAACGGTATCCGACTAGTTTCACAAAAACTCCTACTAGTAAATATTGTAAATATACGAAGTAAAACAATAGAAGACTTTTAGTCGAGATAACATGTGTAAGCCTGATAAATAACAGAAACTTACTTTTATGAGCTCATGCTATTTTTGCCCCTTAAATTATGCACCTGTTTCTTCATCAAATATTACATATAGCAAGCTTTCAAACAACCCTATGGCTGCTATAAATTGACTCATTATTAGTGAGTTCTCCCAAACTTTAGAAATAGCAGACCTAGAGACAACGTGTTGGCTGCTATAAATATGCCCATTACTATCAGGCCTGCTTATCCTTTCTTATTTTCCTTTCAAGGCTCTGTCTCTATGGACTTTGGCAAAAAAAAACGCAAGGAAATGATAATGATAAGGATGAATAATAAAACTTAGATTGTTTGTAACCTTTGTAACTATAAAATGTACTAACTGGCTACAAAAGTTAAAATCTGTGATGTTAGAATTTTAATCTGTATAAATATGTTATTTTCAAAATGTATAAATATGTATTCTATATATACTTTCACTTTATAGAAATTGCGTGGCTGCTCCAGGAAGAAGGCACTGGCCGCCGAAACGCGCGTAGAGACTCATTGTGCCACCTATCTACTATAGATAATTTTTAACTTGTGTTTTCATTAACTTTTATACAATGTTTTTTACATTAATAATGTGTCCTGAGAAATTTTAACCTTATTATTGTGTTATGCTATTGATTTGTCTATTTTTAATTACTCAATAAAATACTAAGTTTTGTCGCCAGCTGTAGCCAATTGTTCATTTTTATTGTTATTGAGTTCTTAATATTAGTTGCCTAGGTTGTTGTTTCTCAAATCAATGGGTGACATCTCAATCCTCTTTGCCCAATCCATTTGATATCCACATTTTGAAAATTGAGGTTGTGTAAATTTCTGTTATCAGCATACCTGTGAGCCCAGTGGATATAGCTATGTCCAAGAATCCAGACAGAAAACATGGCGAGAAGAGGTTCTGCTGCAGTCAGATGAAGTGTGGGAATGAAATGGCAGTTGAAACTGTAGGAGTTTGTAAAGAAAATAAACGGTGGAGTTTCAGTGCTAATGGTTCATTAGCAATGATTGGTGGATTTCCATTGCTGAAAACAGAAAGTTAGGGTGCATGGATGTGTTCTTTGAAAGATGTAATTTGAATGGTTAAGAAAAAATGATTTTATGAAAGATTGCAGTGGATTAGCAGGTGTACTGAGAGTTCAGAGTTCATTTGATACATTGTTGTGTGAACTTGTAAACATGAGAGGTCTGGCAGGAGGTAGTTGCTATGGAAAAAGAGCAGAAAGGGCAGAGGGGGAAGGGTGTTGATTTAAAAAAAGTGAGGGAAGAGTTTTGATTGGCTGACATGAGAGATATGTGTGATGAATATCAGCATTTATGTGCCTTTCTTGGTTGCAGCCTCTGGAGTGCATACCTTTTGTTCTGCTAAAGAAAAATTGGTGTGTTTCTGAGACTGTTTTGAAATTCAAAAAGCATTTGCTAAGGTGAGATATGGTTTCTTTATTTTATATAGAGACTGGTATGCTTTTTGGAGAAAATAAGAAAGCTAGCTGTGCATTTAAAATGATGTTTTGAGTCAAGTGTTTGCATTATGTTTTCCAAGAAGATTTTGCATTCTTTTACAAATTGTAATTGCAGATAATGTTAAGTATTAGTACTGACAAGGTGTGGTTGTACATAGGAGCTGTGCTGTGTTTTTTAATTATGATCAGAAAATCGTTTTTAAGGAAAAGGAATGCTTTTTAAATTTATAAGAATTTATTTACTTGCGAGGTGACTCTTGCAATGCGTGTTTTTTATGGAATAGATGCATGATGCATCTGTGCTGTTTATGCCCCATGGTGCTCCACAGTGTCAATGTCAAAAGCGATGCATAAGTGGTGCAAGGGCCTTCTAAATACGCCTCCATGTGTGCTTGGCAATTTTAAGTCACTTGCTCCTGGTGCAAGGGCCTTGTAAATACGCCCCCATGTGTGCTTGGCCATTTTAAGTGACTTCCCCCTGGTGCAAGGGCCTTGTAAATACGCCTCCATGTGTGTTTGGCCATTTCAAATCACTTCCTCCTGGTGTAAGGGCCTTGTAAATACCCCCCCATGTGTGCTTGGCAATTTTAAGTCACTTCCCCCTGGTGCAAAGGCGTCTAAGACTGTTTTTAAATTCAAAAAGCATTTGGTAAGGTGAGATATGGTTCCTTTATTTTAGAAAGAGACTAGTATGCTTTTTGGAGAAAATAAGGAAGGCAGTTGTGCATTTAAAATGATGTTTTGTGTGAAGTGTTTGCATTATGTTTTCCAAAAAGCTATTGCATTCTTTTACAAATTGTAATTGTAGATAATGTGAAGTATTAGTACTGACAAGGTGTGCTTCTACATAGGAGCTGTGCTGTGTTTTCAAATTATGATCAGAAAATCGTTTTTAAGGAAAAGGAATGCTTTTTAAATTTATAAGAATTTATTTACTTGCGATGTGAGTCCTGCATTGCGTCGCTTTTGTTGAATAGATGCATGATGCATCTGTACTGTTTTTGCCCCATGGTGCTCCACATTGTAAATGTTAAAAACGATGCATAAGTGGTGTATAGGCCTTGTAAATACTCTCCTATGTGTGTGCATGGCCATTTTAAGTCACTTACCCCTGGTGCAAGGGTCTTCTAAATATGCCTTCAAGTGTGCTTGGCATTTTTAAATCACTTATCCCTGGTGCAAGTTCCTTGTAAATACGCTGTCATGTGTGCTTGCATATTTCAAATCACTTCCCCGTGGTGCAAGGGCCTTGTAAATACGCCCCCATGTGCGCTTGGCCATTTCAAGTCACTTCCCCCTGGTGCAAAGGCCTTGTAAATACGTCCCCATGTGTGCTTGGCCATTTTAAGTGACTTCCTCCTGGTGGAAGGGCCTTGTAAATACGCCCCCATGTGTGCTTGGCCATTTTAAGTCACTTCCCCCTGGTGCAAGGGCCTTGTAAATACGGCCCCATGTGTGGTTGGCAATTTTATGTGACTTCCCCCTGGTGCTGTGTTTTCAAATTATGATCAGAAATTCGTTTTTAAGGAAAAGGAATGCTTTTTAAATGTATAAGAATTTATTTACTTGCGATGTGACTCTTGCAATGCGTGTTTTTTATGGAATAGATGCATGATGCATCTGCGCTGTTTATGCCCCATGGTGCTCCACAGTGTCAATGTCAAAAGCGATGCATAAGTGGTGCAAGGGCCTTCTAAATACGCCTCCATGTGTGCTTGGCCATTTCAAGTCACTTTCCCCTGGTGCAAGGGCCTTGTAAATACGTCCTCATGTGTGCTTGGCAATTTTAAGTCACTTCCCCCTGGTGCAAGGGCCTTGTAAATACGCCCCCATGTGTGCTTGTCTATTTCAAGTCACTTCCCCCTGGTGCAAGGGCCTTGTACGTGTAAATACGTCCTCATGTGTGCTTGGCCATTTTAAGTCACTTCCCCCTGGTGCAAGGGCCTTGTAAATATGCCCCCATGTGTGCTTGGCCATTTCAAGTCACTTCCCCCTGGTGCAAGGGCCTTGTAAATACGTCCTCATGTGCGCTCGGCAATTTTAAGTCACTTCCCCCTGGTGCAAGGGCCTTGTAATTATGTCCTCATGTGTGCTTGGCCATTTTAAGTCACTTCCCCCTGGTGTAAGGGCCTTGTAAATACGCCCCCATGTGTGCTTGGCAATTTCATATGACTTCCCCCTGGTGCAAGGGCGTTGTAAATACGCTCCCATGTGTGCTTGGCTATTTGAAGTTACTTCCCCCTGGTGTAAGGTCTTTGTAAATACGCCCTCATGTGTGCTTGGTAATTTTAAGTCACTTCCCCCTGATGCAAGGGTTTAGTAAATATGCCTTCATGTGTGCTTGGCAATTTTAAGTCAATAACAATAACATGAACAATGTCTGTTGTGGAAAAATCTCTAAATAGAAATAGAGTCTCGAAATTAGTTGAGATTAACATATAACAGAGCACAGGTCATATGTTGAAGCATTCCATTCCATTGCTATTTTCTACCATCAAGTATGTTGCAAAATCCTTCCATTCAATTGTTTGCTTACTGTTATTGATTTACTGTTTGGTAATAGTATTTAATAACATTTTTTTATTAAATTTTCCACAGATTCAACTCAAAATATTCTTGAAAATTGAAACATGCCCTCAAGGCAAAGAAAAAAAAAAGAAGCAAAGCGACTTACACCGCACCTTAAAAAAAATGGAGATAATGGACCTTTGCAGCAGTTCTCTAGAATTAAAAGTTGTGAAGTCATCAAAACAGTTCCGGGTAAGACAACAAAATCTTTTTTAAGAAACATTTGCCGACGAAAAAGTATCACTAGAGAACTTGTTTTAGTTCAGAAGAAGAGAGCCAATTTAAACGGGAAGGAAAGGTCCCTCAAAAATGTAACTGCTAGAGCAGGAGATAACTCTGTGCATGGTAGTAGAAGGAAAAATCTGTTTAGAGACATTTGTAGACGAATGTTCCGTAACAGGATAATTGGCAATTTGTTAAAAAATTTTAAGAAAGGTCAACAGAAAGTGGCTTTTTATAAGAGAAAGAAAAATGTAGAGAAAATTATTGATCAGGCTTTCGAAATTAAGCGAAAGTTATTTATTTTGGTAATCAATAGAATTAGGAAACTAAACAAGGTAATTTATGATTTCAAATCAAATAGTAGATGGAAGAGAGTAGTTAATCGTAGTCATTTTTGTGAAGTTTTCTCAGGAGAATGGATGCATAGTTCAAGTTGTGAGGCATTTTTCAATGAGGAGAGTTACTTCCAGGACAATGATTTGGTGCATGCAGTTGACATCAGTGGTCGAGCATATGAGGTAAAAGATGGTTGTCCGGTTGAAAAAGAAAAACTTGTGTCTGCAGATGCAGAAGAGGTGTTAGGTGATGAGGTTTTAGGGAGACGTCCTAAGGGACCAGTGTACATCTGGAAGTGTAGTTCTATTTGCAGTGTGCAACAGGATTCCATCAATTTGCTTTGTGATTTTGTTCGTACATTTAATAAGAAAAGTTTAAAACAGAAAATGAAGTTGTTGCAAGAATTAGATCCTTGCAGAGTGAGAGAAGTGACAGGTTTGCGTGGTCATTCACTGGCTTGTCTTTCCAGGAGAGTATGCCAGAGTGTTTTTCATCATTTCAGGATGCTAGCAGTGCATCATAATAAAGTGAGGAAATTAGTTAGAATGTTGTATTATGCTAAGAGTCCGGCAATTATGCTTAAACAATTAAGCACTGCTCTTTTGCATGGTTCTGAAGTAGATGTGAAGAATATTTGTGAAGAAATTGAGTTCTGTTACTTTGCTGGTGAAGAGAACAATGTTGAAATTGACCCAGTAGAAGTAGGTAATGTGGAAGAGAGTGTACTGATTTCTAATATAGATAAGTTTCACAAGGAAATTTTCAACTTTCAGGTGAAATCAAGTAAGAGGCCTAATTTCACTTGTGTGTGTTGTCGACGGACTTATTATAAGAATCAGACTAAGTTAGTGGATTTATATGCAAAAAGTGAAATGGATAACAATAGTGAATGGAAGGATTTTGCCACATACTTGATGGTAGAAAATCGTTTTGATTTGGGATCGGACCAACGTATGTGTACTTATTGTTTAAAGAAATTAAACCAAAACTGGATGCCTGCTAGAGCGGTTTATAATAATCTGGAATTGGTTGACATTCCTTCTGAATTGAAGGATTTAAATACTTATGAATCTATTTTGATTCAAAGTGTTCATCCCTTTCAGGCTATTGTACGAATGGAGCCAAAGACAGGGAAATTGCCTCCATCAGATTTACAGAGAGGATTAAAGGGAAGAGTTGTTTATTTGCCTTTAGATTTGAAGAAAAACATTAATACAATTGGAGTAGAGAAAGTGGAAGAGGAACCTCTAGTTATCCTAGTTAATGGGGTTCCGACAAAGAGTAAGAAAATCTGGCAAGATTTAGTGGATGTTAGGAAAGTCAAAAAGGCAACATTGTATTTGATAAAAAATAATGAGTACTACAAGAATGTATGTACTGCAGAAGAGGAAGTAAGTGAAGAAGAGGACAGCGAATTGTGTGCTGGGCAAATTGAGAAAATAGAAGCTTCTAAAAATGAAGAAATATATGAACATTATAGTGTTCATCCTTTGCATTCCAAGGAAGTCATGGGGAATGCTATTGAGTTGTTTCAAATGAAACAAGCCAAAGGGAGTCCCATTAGTGTTTGGGAGGAAAGTTTGGAAGCTCGGTGTTTCCCACAGTTATTTCCCACAGGTCGAGGAGGACGATATGATGAGCGACCTGATCAAATTCCTGCTTCTGAATACCGGACTTTACGATTGTATGCAGAAGATCCTAGGTTTCGTCAATGCATTCCCTATTTGTTTCATCTATTGTTTGAAAGTGATCTGTCTGGACTGTCTTATGCAGTGAATCACATCCTGAAAAGTGGTGTACAACTGCGAAATATCTCGGCAAGGGACTTTATGGATAAAGTCAATGTGCAAGACAGTATTTTGGATTCTCACCTGATTAATCTCATGGCATGTCAGCGTGGTACTAATGAGTATTGGTACCGTCGTCATGGTGACTTAAAATGTATGCTGAGGAACTTAGGAACTCCCACATGGTTCCTCACTCTCAGCTGTGCTGAGTATGGCTGGGAAGACTTACTTGAATTTCTACAAGAGGCAAATGGAAACATTGAAAATATTGAATTCAAGACACCCGGAGAACTGTGCTCTTTGGATCCAGTGAATGTATACAGGTACTTCAATCATAGATTTGAAGCTATGATGTCTTTCATCACGAACAAGAAAAATCCACCTCTTGGAGAGGTGTTGGATTTCTTCTGGAGAAAGGAGTATCAAGCACGAGGTGCTCCTCATATACATATGCTACTATGGATCAAAGATGCACCCAAATTTGGAACAGATCCGGATGACTTAGTGATGAATTTCATAGAACAGTATGCTACATGTGCTGTTCCAAAGACAAACGAAGATAAAAGTCTAAGAGAACAAGTTTTACGGTTTCAAAGCCATCGTTGTGGAAAGTACTGTCGTCGTAAATTCAGAAACAAGGACAAGTACTACACCAAATGTTGTTTTGCATTTCCACGATCGGTGATATCTAAAGGAAGAGTGAACAATTTGATGTCTTCGCTGCGACATAATGTGACGAGGAAATCACCCAAAAACACATACAATTTGAAAAGAAACGAAGAGTCCAAGTACATTAACGACTACAACCCAGTGATTTTGTCCATGTGGAATGCTAACATGGATATACAGTTTGTGGCTGACAACTGTATGGCTGTGGCTCGGTATGTTACGTCTTACATCACAAAAAAAGAAAAGACAGAACTGAAGGATATGTGGGAGGATATTTCCCATGAAAAACGCCTCAGTAAAAAGTTGTACAGTTTCAGTCTGAAGATGTTGTCGCATCAAGAAATCGGAGCTTACGAATGTTCTGACCGGTTATCTTCAGCAAGTCTCTATGCCAAATCTAGGAGTATCATGTGGGCGAGTCTTGGTCTTGCTGCAACGCGTAATCGAGTTCTGAAACCTGTACGGGAAATTGAGTATTTGGCGGAGAAGGAGCCAAGCAGTACAGATATTTTGAAGACCAACATGTTGGATACATATTATCCAAATAGAAGCAGTCACCTGGAGAATGTTTGTCTGTATGAGGTTCTACAAAATTACATTTTCAAGAGGAACATCAAAGAAGATATTGATAAAGGAGTGTATGCTGTAATTGGAAGTGAGGGATGTCTGGTCAAGCAAAGAAAATGTCAATTGGTAAATCATCGAAAACTGAATTGCGAATCTCCAGAAAGAAAATAATTTTTCTATTTAGCTCTTTTGCAACTTTTCAAGCCTTGGCGTGCAGAAGAGGAACTGCTTGGAGATTTCCTCTGTTACGAAGACTCTTTCAATGCAGCTAAGGAATCCATAGAATGTCCTGTTTTTCCAAAATATCTAGAAATGTTGAATGCAGAAATCGAGCAGGAAGCAACAATTGCAGCTGAGATTGCTAGAGACAGTTCTCAGGACAGTCGGAGTTCTGTTTCATTGAGTCAGGATCCACTAGGAGGACCAGTTATCGAAAATGAAGCTGCGACTGCCATGATTGAAGTGGAAAGAGCCATGGCACATGCTCAGGAGGATGTGGTTAACTTAGAAGATTTGGAAAGACAACTCAACGTTGAGCAGAGGAAAATATATGACGAAGTTACCAGCCAAATTGATCATGGATTAAGTCATGAGAAGAAAGAGTGCTCATGTACGTCGTTGAAGCCTGTCCGACTGTATGTGAGTGGAGAAGCAGGAACTGGAAAAAGTTTCCTCATTAAAGCAATTTCATGTTATCTGCAGAAAAGGACTGAGTCATCGCTGTCTTGTGTTGTCACCACTCCAACTGGACTGGCAGCACATAATATTAAAGGTATTACTTTGCATCGTCTACTGATGCAGCCAGTGGAGCATGATAACAAATTACAATACCACAAGTTATCGGGAGATGCTTGTTGTGAAGTATCTAGAGTCCTGAAGAAGATGAAACTTCTTATCATTGACGAAGTAGGCATGGTTTCCAATGTCATGCTTGCCTTTGTGCATTTGAGAATGCAGGAAGTTCTTAAAACAGAGTATGATGTGTTATTTGGTGGCAAACACATCATTGTTTTCGGTGATCTTCTGCAGCTGACACCAGTGAAAGGACAACCAGTGTTTAAACTGCTTACGCATGAAGATACCAGGAAGTGCCTAGGGAGCATTGGCAACGTTAACATATGGTTAAACTTCAATTATGCTGAGCTGCGTGAAAATATGCGTCAGGCGAAGGATGAAGATTACAAGAATATTCTACAAGATGTTAGAATTGGGAAAGTGACCGAGCGTGGGAAAGAAGCTTTACATGCACGATTACTGTCAAATTTGTATCCAGAAGAAGACGTTCTGCCAGAGGATATTTTTCAGAAAATTACTGAGAAGAAATGTGGAATATGTTTGATGCCAACTCTTGCAGAATGTTCCATCTTCAACAACAAAATGTTGAATTTAGAAAACCAAGAGATTGTGAAACTGGAAGCTATTGACAGAATAGAGCATATGGGAGCAACAATTATTTTGTCTGAGAATTTGAAATCTAAATTGGATTCATTAGAGAAGACTATATCTAAAACTGCTGGTTTTGAAAAGAGTCTGAATGTGTGCTTAAATTGCTGTATCATTTTGAGAAGGAATTTACATGTTGAAAGAGGTCTGGTAAATGGATCAATGGGTAATGTTGTTAATTTTGAGAAATACAGAAATAGAGATGGACTTGAATTTTTAAAAATTAAATTTGATGGCATTGAGGAAGTACAGCTAATTGGTCGTTGCACAGCTAGGTTTTTGCTTGTAAAAGACTTATATGTTCGCCATAAGCAGTTTTCTGTTTGCTTGGCATATGCGGTGACAATCCATAAATCACAAGGTTTAAGTGTAGACACTGCTTTAGTGAATATTGGCAAGTCTGTGTTCAAAGAGGGTATGGCTTATGTAGCATTGTCACAAGTCAGAACTTTATCGGGATTGTACTTGATTGACTGTGATGTCACAAACATTTGTGCGGATCTAGATTGTGTTAAGGAATACAATAGGTTAAGAAGAGAGTATGCACCACATTTGCCTCAATATCCTTTGTTTGAGAAACGTGTGGTAGGCCGGAAACGAAGAAATATCAGTAATAGTAGGGAGGTTATAGCAAAAAGACAAAAAGTCGATGAACCGAAAATTGTAAGCAGAAAGAAAATGAATTCTGTTGAAGATGTTGTTGGTTTTCAATTTGAAAATAGTTCTGGTGTCAACTGCTATGCTAATGTAGTGGTTAATGTTGTCTTTTCACTAGAGACTTTAAAAGAACAGATTGTGATCAATTCGGAACAAAGTTTATGCTATTTGTTGAATAATGTGTTAGAGAAATGTAGCGCTTATAGAAGAAGAGTAGAAAGTGTGTCTGAGATTCGTAATCTGTAAGACAAATGTTCAGGTCAAACGCAATTCTCTCAAAATATTCAGCAGGATTGTCAGGAGTTTTTAATGTATATGCTTGATGTATTGCAAGATGAAGGTGTAGATGTAGATTATCTGTTTGGCCTTTCTTATCAATGGCAGCATGACTGTGAGAACTGTAGGCTATCAAGTACTACTAGTGTAGACTCAGAAAGATTTATATATTTAACTTTGCCTGACAGTAAATCAGTATCCTTCAATAAGCTAGTAAAAGCAGCTGATCAAAACATGGAGTGTAGCCAATGTAAGTCTGCAATGCTGTCCACGTTAATTATACAAAGTTATGGCCAGTATGTCATTTTAATGTTCCAACGATGTAGGTCTGATGGAACTAAATTGACAACTTTAATTAATAATTTTGTGGCTTCGCAGTTGTCAATATCAGGAAGGACTTTTGTAACTAGAGCAATTATATATCATGATGTTCCTTCAACAACTTCAGGACATTACACAGCTTATTTAAAATCCGGAAACGGCTGGTCATTCTGCAATGATTCTGTTTTAACTTTCAAAAAAAGATTGCCTTTCCACCTTCAAAATTCTTACCTGGTTACAAACAAAATTTTAGGGAAAGAATCTTGGGATTTGTTCTGAGGAATTTCAAGAGGTTGTAATGGCTCCTACTCTGTATGGCCTTGTGGATAATTGTAGTACAGAGCGAAAACTGTTTGTGTTTTTAAGCTAATTCAAGCAGTAGATCAAAACAAGGAGTAGAGGAAATGTAAGTCTGCAATGCTGTCCACATTATTTATAGAAACTTATGGGTGAAATGTCATTTTACAATTTCAACTACATAAACTGGATGAAAATAAGTTGTCAAGTCTAATTAAAAATGTTTTGGCTACATAGTCATCGATTTCAGGAAGAACATTTGTAACTGCAGCTATTATATGTTATGATGGTCCTTTGACAACATCAGGATATAACACAGCTTATTTGAAATATAAAAAAGGCTAGTCTTTCGTCAATGATTACCATTTTAGTATGAAGCAATGTTGCCTTTTGACTTGTTTTCAGAAGTGAGAATTTAGGGTAGGTAACTGGATTATAATGATTGTAGGTGTTGCTGTAATTTAGTGTGCTGTTTTAAATTGCTTTGTATGTCTTATTCTTCTTTAAACGATGGAGCTTATCTTTCAGAAAGTGTCGGGCAGAAAATAGTAACAGCACAACAGAGTATAAGCTGTTCATAGGACATCCTTTGACGTCATAGAAAGTAAGTTACTTTTGAGGAGTTCTGATTTCAGATTGATTATATTTTATGGGTTTTTTAAACACAATCATTTTGATTGTGTTTTTTTTCCCCGCTGTTATATGATGAATACCTTCAACTCACTGTTTTCAGTGAAATTTGATATATTCTGAGAACAGCAAAAATAAACCATTAAATATGTATAATTAATTTTGTACTTTGAATTGTGATTTTTAATATGTATTCATCTTGTCTCATGCTCACTCATCTTTTACTACCTTCTATTAATGTAAACATTTTTGTTCTTTCTTACACAGATTAAAAGTATAAAAATAACAAGTGAATAAGTTAACGACAATTATAAGGTAAGTGTTTAGTACTCTTTACGTCACATCTCTATCACATTTAACTTTTATTAGTTCCACTGCTTCATTTGTTTAACCCTCAGTTTTTTGCCTTTGCTACTTCCCTTATTTCTCTTTCTATTACTTACTTATACTACTCTTTCCACTCCTTTTCTCAGTTCCTCTTTCAACAGTATCTGTGTGTTACTCCCTCTATTTGTCTTTCTTTTAACATTACTCTCTGTTTACTTACTCTTCTTTTTAAAAAAAAAAAGTTTTTTTAGTTCGCTTCCGGTTCGCGTACCGGCGCGCGAACCGGGAAGCAAACCAAAAGAAATAGAGTTTGCCAGAATGCTAAACATTCTAGCAATTTCTTATAAAGGGGAGGTAGTTCTGAAAAGAACTTTTTTTAAATTATTTTTGTTGTTTTATATTTTTGTTATTATTTTTCTGAACATTTTTATAGTTTTTTTGTTTTTTTTGAACGGTTTTATATTTTTGGTGTTTTTTTTAGGGGGAAGAACGAAAAACAGGCATTAGAAACGGCTCAACAGGAGCAAAAAAAAAAAATCACTTTCTGGGGCGTTTTGAGCACTTGTGATTTTGCTATGCTCTGTTCATTAATGTTACGCTCATCTCGCCGTAACAAAGCAAACCCCCACAATAAATGCACACCAGCTTGATATGTTGAAAATTAGTTTGAATAGTGGGGACCGTCTCCCTCGCCTCTGGTCCCGAAAGACTTTCATGGGTTGAGGTGGTGGCCACAGGAGTTGGTGGATTTTCACGTAGGTTACGCACCTCCGCCACACTATAATTTATTGGATGCCACCTTTGCATGTGGCGATGCATAGTATAGTTACCAAAGCTATACTTTTTATCCGTGCCTCGGGACAGAGGTTCTTTACATATCAGGCATGTAACATAACGTGCATTCACCTTTTTTTGGCCTGCAGGAAATGAAAAAAACTGCCAAATAAAATTGTCCTTGCGGTGTGATTTCCGGGGCTCTTCAGGCAAAAATTCTATTTGATGTACATCTTGTTCTTCTTCTTCCTCCTCTTCTTCAGGGTTGGGAATAAACTGGGGAGGTGGTCCATCCTTCCTAGGCGGTTGTGGTGGTGGTGGGGGTCCACCAGCTGCAGCTACAATTGAAGCCATCTTCCAATAATCAAAATAGTTCTTCCTCTCACAAAGTTGAAAGTCAGAGTGAGAAAAATAGGAGGGGGCTTTCATCATTTGGGAAAAAAAATGTTCTAAACCAATGAAAAGTGTTATTTTTAGGTCACATGACCTAGCCTTACATCATTCAGAAACCACAAGTGAAATCAACCAATGAAAAGTGTTATTTTCAAGTCACATGACCTGTTACGGTTACGTTACGCGTCCCGCTACGCGCCCCGGATCGCTTCCGGGTAGCTGCGCTTCGCGCCTTGGTTCACGTTCCAGAACGCTTCCGGGTGCGCTAACGCGGCGCATCATAAGACGCATTACGCGGTAACGCGATACATCGCGCTTACGCGACTCGTCACGATGTTGTTTTCTAACGCGGTGGTTGCGGTAACGGAACGTTTACCGGTTCGCGGAACCAAATTGAGCTAACGGGAAGCTGCCCGGTTCGCGGACCGGCAGCGAAACAAAAAAAAATAATTAAAAAAAATAAATAAATAAAAAAATAATATTACAAAATATAAAATATATTTTTGAATTAGAATAAGAATACATTTTACAGCTTTAGATATTTGCTATTAAAAAACCATTGAAATTCACTGAAAAAACCATAGGTTATAGACCATATATAGTTAGGAATTAGCATTTACAAAACCTTAAAAATTCACTGAAAAAACCATAGGTTATAGACCATATATAGTTAGGGATTAGCATTTACAAAACTTCAAAACTGCCTGACTGACTGTATGAGTGAGTGATTAAATGTGTCTCACTGAGTGCATGGGTTAGTGACTAAACTGTCTTAATTTGTGCATCATTATGTCTGTTGTTCTGTAAACTACTGCATGTGTTGATCAGTAGCTATATGATTAACTATATGGGTTATTGATTGGTTGCCCAAATATTTGTATGGGAGACTGAGTGTGTGTGTGGGTGGCTTGGAGGTGTATGACTCTGTGCATAGATGTGTGAGCAGTTGATACACTAGATGTATGGGTTCAAAAGTGCATGTGGAAACAGCTGTATGGGCGGTTGACTGTGTGCATGAGTGTATTGGTGAGTGAATGGATATCTCAGTGCTACATGTCAAAGTAAGTACATATGTAAAACACAGTACATGTGAGAGTTGACATATATAAATAACTGTGCATAAGAGCCAGTGAATGTGTGAGTGGCTGTATGGATCATTGTGAACTTGTATCAGGGATTGTATAAGAGAGTAAATATGAGTAAGTATATGTTTGAATAAGTAAGGTGTGTATAACTGAATAGTTGAGGAAATGGAGGTGTGATTGATTCTTTGCATGACTGACTAGGTGTGTGAGTAATTCCATGGATGAGTGACAGTCTGTGAGTGTCTGTTTACACTGATTGTATCTAAGGTTATTTTAGAGTCTGAAGAGGTTCATTGTATTATCACATAAATGATATCATCAGTGATGTGATCAGTAATGTCAAATGAGATGTCATCAGTGATGTCATTTGAGATGTCATCAGTGATGTCATTTGAGATGTCATCAGTGATGTCATCAGTGATGTCATTTGAGAAGACATCAGTTATGTCATCAGTGATGCCACTGACCATGTCATGAATGATGTAATATGTGACATCATCAGCAGTGGATTGCGGGTGCGCGATATATAGTTAGTGCAACTAACTATATATGCGAATTTCAATGGTTTTGTGCGAGTAAAATAATGTTTTGTAAATGCTAATCCCTAATATATATATATATATATATATATATATATATATATATATATATATATATATATATATATATATATATATATATATATATATATATATATATTCACTGAAAAAACCATAGGTTTCAAGCCTTATATAGTTAGATATTAACATTTAAAAAACCTTGCAAATTCCCTAAAAAAAACATAGGTTTCAGGTCATATATAGTTAGGTATTAGCATTTAAATAACCTTGCAAATTCACTGGAAAAACCATAGGTTTCAGGTCATATATAGTTAGGAATTAGCATTTAAAAAACCTTGCAAATTCACTGAAAAACCATAGGTTTCAGGTCATATATAGTTAGGAATTAGCATTTAAAAAACCATTGAAATTGCTCCTATATAGTTAGTTGTACTAACTATATTTCACGCACCCGCAATCCACTGCAGATGATGTCACATATTACATCATTCATGACATGGTCAGTGACATCACTGATGACATCACTGATGACATCTCAAATTACATCACTGATGACATCACTGATGACATCATCCAGTGACTGTGTGTTTCTGTAAAGTTTAAATAAGTTTTATATATTGAAAAATGAGTGGATGTTTAAGTGTCTGGATGAAAGATTTAGTAGGTACATGACTGAATCTATGAGTGAGTGATTAAATGTGTCTTACTGAATGCATGGGTTAGTGACTAAACTGTCTGAATGTGTGCATCAGAATGTCTGTTGTTGTGTAAGCTACTGAATGTGTTGATCAGTAGCTATATGAGTGGCTATATGTGTTATTGATTGGTTGCCCGAGTATTTGTATGGGAGACTGAGTGTGTGTGCGGGTAGCTGGCATACATAAATGGCTACACATAAGAGCCACTGATTGTTCGAGTGGCTGTATGGATCATTGTGTACTTGTATCAGTAATTGTATAACAAAGTAAGTATGTGTTTGTATATGTTTGAATCAGTAAGGTGTTGTGTGTATAACTGTTAGTTGAGGAAATGAAAGTGTGATTGATTCTTTGCATGACTGACTAGATGTGTGAGTAACTCCATGGATGAGTGGCAGAGTGTGAGTGTCTGTATAGGTGTTTGAGTGCAGATGATAGTGTTGTATTGATGAGAGACTGTATGTATGAGTGATTCTATGGGTAAATGATTGGATGTGTGTATAGACCTAGGAATCAGTGTGAGCGTATGTAGTAACTGGCATTGGTGTGTCAATGGTTACAAGAATGGTAGTCTGTGTTTAACACTGGGTGTATCAAAGGTTATATTAGAGTGTGAAGAGGTGCATCGTATTATCACATGAATGATATTATCAGTGATGTGATCAGTGATGTCAATTGAGATGTCATCAGTGATGTCATTTGAGATGTCATCAGTGATGTCATAAGTGATGTCTCTGACCATGCCATGAATGATGTAATATGTGACATCATCAGCAGTGGATTGCGGGTGCGCGAAATATAGTTAGTACAACTAACTATATAGGAGCAATTTCAATGATATATATGACCTGAAACCTATGTTTTTTTCAGTGAATATATATATATATTACCTACTGGCGGTCGCCAGTAGGTAGTTATAGTTCAATGCAAAATCTCAAAATTCTATTTGGAATAACTTTGGCGCCGGTTGACGGATCTGCCTGAAAATTTCCTCAAATTTGCCTCGTTTAGCTCCGGTCCTTCCCTGAAAGTTTGGGGGGGATTCATCAAGTGGGGTCCGAGATAAAAGGGGGGTCCCAAAACGTGTTTTCCCCATGTTAATTTCCATAGGGCGGTCAACCTCACTTTTAGCCCGAACGGCTGAATGGATTTCCACCAAACTTGGCAAAATTGTAGGGACTGGTAGCCCGATGTGCCTTTGCTATGTCTCAAGATATGTGCTCCAGTGGATTTTGAGTAATTTAGGTTAAAAAAAATATATATATCTATGGCAACGCCCCGGTATGCGCACCGGGGCGCGTACCGGGCGCGCCACGCGACTTGCACACGGAAAGCTGATTGGCTCTCTGGTGTCTGTAAACATTCGAAACAGTCCGGAGCGGCCGCCATCTTGTGTCTCGGTAGGATCGAGACACAAGAGGTGGCAAAAACAAAGGGGGAAATGACCATAAGGGGGCAGGGATAGACCCCCGTGACCCCCTAGGTTTTTTTCTTGGTTTGCGCGGGGGAGCGCCCGGTACGCGCACCGGGGAGTAGACTGGGGAGCGTACCGGGGAGCGTACCATGGGGAAAAAAGAATGACTGGCTTTTCAAATGTTTTTTTTTTTTATTGTTCTTTTTGTTGTTTTTTTTTTTATTAAGTACCAACATGTAGGTACCAATGCAGAGTCTAAAATTTAATATACACCGTCTCCTTTGTAGATATCTTGCATGTGGTTACAGAAGTTATTGTGGTATATGGAATTCATACCATAGTCTGTCAGGAAAGCAGAAACAACATGGAGGCAGGAGATGATAAAGAGATGGTAAATACACATTGGAGATAATATAGTGGGAGAAAGGAAGTAACTATGAGCAAACTTATTATGAAACACAAAAAAGTTGCACAGTATACTATAAGTCTGACTTTATATTATATACATTTTGGAACTAATTGATGAATTACATATAAAAATGAATAATGGCTCGAACAATTTTTTATTATTAAATATAAATTTATTCTTCTGATTCTTTTTCATAATTTAATAAAACTTCTAACAATATATTGTCTGGAATGTCCTAATTTTCATTCTGTGATTCCATTGATTCCACACACTGAACTAATTCATGGTCCTGAGACTCATCCATAAAATCAAAGTTATCATTCTCAGCAATTTTTTCTTCAGGGTTGTTGTCCAAAACATTCAAAGGAAAAATCCTGTTCTCCTTCCATTTTGTTGCTGTAAACTGCATACAAAATAAATATATCAGTAGAGATAGGGCACTGTTGGGTTTAAGTTCAGATAGGTAGTTTGGATTTTTTAACAGTGAAGTTATCTTTGGGTACTGTATGGTATCAAGCCGGGCCGACGACGGCTGAAATGCCAGAAACCGGTCCCGGGTAGCTTGTCTCCTTTCTGGTGAAGAATTGGCTGGGTAGTTTAGTCTGCCCTGTTCCCATGATGCACTGGGCCAGGGACAGACTGATTTGCATATAGCCAGGTTCTGAGCTGGGATGGTGCAGTGAGATAAATAACGGTGATGGATCAAGCCCTGATCTTTGGACAGGGTAAGAGTGGTCTGCTTAATTCAGACACTCTGTTCATCACCACCCCCTTTTCTGAATCGTTTTTGGCCACTTTAGGTGTGGCAGGGTATACTCAGACATGAGTCCCTTTCTCACTGCACCATCAGGATTCAAGCAAGCCGGGCCGACGACGGCTGAAATGCCAGAAACCGGTCCCCGGTAGCTTGTCTCCTTTCTGGTGAAGAATTGGCTTGGTAGTTTAGTCTGCCCTGTTCCCATGATGCACTGGGCCAGGGACAGACTGATTTGCATATAGCCAGGTTCTGAGATGGGATGGTGCAGTGAGATAAATAACGGTGATGGATCAAGCCCTGATCTTTGGACTGGGTAAGAGTGGTCTGCTTAATTCGGACACTCTGTTCATCACCACCCCCTTTTCTGAATCGTTTTTGGCCACTATAGGTGTGGCAGGGTATACTCAGACATGAGTCCCTTTCTCACTGCACCATCAGGATTCAAGCAAGCCGGGCCGACGACGGCTGAAATGCCAGAAACGGGTCCCCGGAAGCTTGTCTCCTTTCTGGTGAAGAATTGGCTTGGTAGTTTAGTCTGCCCTGTTCCCATGATGCACTGGGCCAGGGACAGACTGATTTGCATATAGCCAGGTTCTGAGCTGGGATGGTGCAGTGAGATAAATAACGGTGATGGATCAAGCCCTGATCTTTGGACTGGGTAAGAGTGGTCTGCTTAATTCAGACACTCTGTTCATCACCACCCCCTTTTCTGAATCGTTTTTGGCCACTATAGGTGTGGCAGGGTATACTCAGACATGAGTCCCTTTCTCACTGCACCATCAGGATTCAAGCAAGCCGGGCCGACGACGGCTGAAATGCCAGAAACGGGTCCCCGGTAGCTTGTCTCCTTTCTGGTGAAGAATTGGCTTGGTAGTTTAGTCTGCCCTGTTCCCATGATGCACTGGGCCAGGGACAGACTGATTTGCATATAGCCAGGTTCTGAGCTGGGATGGTGCAGTGAGATAAATAACGGTGATGGATCAAGCCCTGATCTTTGGACTGGGTAAGAGTGGTCTGCTTAATTCAGACACTCTGTTCATCACCACCCCCTTTTCTGAATCGTTTTTGGCCACTATAGGTGTGGCAGGGTATACTCAGACATGAGTCCCTTTCTCACTGCACCATCAGGATTCAAGCAAGCCGGGCCGACGACGGCTGAAATGCCAGAAACGGGTCCCCGGTAGCTTGTCTCCTTTCTGGTGAAGAATTGGCTTGGTAGTTTAGTCTGCCCTGTTCCCATGATGCACTGGGCCAGGGACAGACTGATTTGCATATAGCCAGGTTCTGAGCTGGGATGGTGCAGTGAGATAAATAACGGTGATGGATCAAGCCCTAATCTTTGGACTGGGTAAGAGTGGTCTGCTTAATTCAGACACTCTGTTCATCACCACCCCCTTTTCTGAATCGTTTTTGGCCACTATAGGTGTGGCAGGGTATACTCAGACATGAGTCCCTTTCTCAATGCACCATCAGGATTCAAGCAAGCCGGGCCGACGACGGCTGAAATGCCAGAAATCGGTCCCCGTAGCTTGTCTCCTTTCTGGTGAAGAATTGGCTTGGTAGTTTAGTCTGCCCTGTTCCCATGATGCACTGGGCCAGGGACAGACTGATTTGCATACAGCCAGGTTCTGAGCTGGGATGGTGCAGTGAGATAAATAACGGTGATGGATCAAGCCCTGATCTTTGGACTGGGTAAGAGTGGTCTGCTTAATTCAGACACTCTGTTCATCACCACCCCCTTTTCTGAATCGTTTTTGGCCACTATAGGTGTGGCAGGGTATACTCAGACATGAGTCCCTTTCTCACTGCACCATCAGGATTCAAGCAAGCCGGGCTGACGACGACTGAAATGCCTGAAACCGGTCCCCGGTAGCTTGTCTCCTTTCTGATGAAGAATTGGCTTGGTAGTTTAGTCTGCCCTGTTCCCATGATGCACTGGGCCAGGGACAGACTGATTTGCATATAGCCAGGTTCTGAGCTGGGATGGTGCAGTGAGATAAATAACGGTGATGGATCAAGCCCTGATCTTTGGACTGGGTAAGAGTGGTCTGCCTAATTCAGACACTCTGTTCATCACCACCCACTTTTCTGAATCGTTTTTGGCCACTATAGGTGTGGCAGGGTATACTCAGACATGAGTCCCTTTCTCACTGCACCATCAGGATTCAAGCAAGCCGGGCCGACGACGGCTGAAATGCCAGAAACCGGTCCCCGGTAGCTTGTCTCCTTTCTGGTGAAGAATTGGCTTGGTAGTTTAGTCTGCCCTAGTCCCATGATGCACTGGGCCAGGGACAGACTGATTTGCATATAGCCAGGTTCTGAGCTGGGAGGGTGCAGTGAGATAAATAACGGTGATGGATCAAGCCCTGATCTTTGGACTGGGTAAGAGTGGTCTGCTTAATTCAGACACTCTGTTAATCACCACCCCCTTTTCTGAATCGTTTTTGGCCACTATAGGTGTGGCAGGGTATACTCAGAAATGAGTCCCTTTCTCACTGCACCATCAGGATTTCTAGCAAGCCGGGCCGACGACGGCTGAAATGCCAGAAACCGGTCCCCGGTAGCTTGTCTCCTTTCTGGTGAAGAATTGGCTTGGTAGTTTAGTCTGCCCTGTTCCCATGATGCACTGGGCCAGGGACAGACTGATTTGCATATAGCCAGGTTCTGAGCTGGGATGGTGCAGTGAGATAAATAACGGTGATGGATCAAGCCCTGATCTTTGGACTGGGTAAGAGTGGTCTGCTTAATTCAGACACTCTGTTAATCACCATCCCCTTTTCTGAATTGTTTTTGGCCACTATAGGTGTGGCAGGGTATACTCAGACATGAGTCCCTTTCTCACTGCACCATCAGGATTCAAGCAAGCCGGGCCGACGACGGCTGAAATGCCAGTAACTGGTCCCCGGTAGCTCGTCTCCTTTCTGGTGAAAAATTGGCTTGCTAGTTTAGTCTGCCCTGTTCCCATGATGCACTGGGCCAGGGACAGACTGATTTGCATATAGCCAGGTTCTGAGCTGGGATGGTGCAGTGATATAAAAAACGGTGATGGATCAAGCCCTGATCTTTGGACTGGGTAAGAGTGGTCTGCTTAATTCAGACACTCTGTTCATCACCACCCCCTTTTCTGAATCGTTTTTGGCCACTATTGGTGTGGCAGGGTATACTCAGACATGAGTCCCTTTCTCAATGCACCATCAGGATTCAAGCAAGCCGGGCCGACGACGGCTGAAATGCCAGAAATCGGTCCCCGTAGCTTGTCTCCTTTCTGGTGAAGAATTGGCTTGGTAGTTTAGTCTGCCCTGTTCCCATGATGCACTGGGCCAGGGACAGACTGATTTGCATACAGCCAGGTTCTGAGCTGGGATGGTGCAGTGAGATAAATAACGGTGATGGATCAAGCCCTGATCTTTGGACTGGGTAAGAGTGGTCTGCTTAATTCAGACACTCTGTTCATCACCACCCCCTTTTCTGAATCGTTTTTGGCCACTATAGGTGTGGCAGGGTATACTCAGACATGAGTCCCTTTCTCACTGCACCATCAGGATTCAAGCAAGCCGGGCTGACGACGACTGAAATGCCTGAAACCGGTCCCCGGTAGCTTGTCTCCTTTCTGATGAAGAATTGGCTTGGTAGTTTAGTCTGCCCTGTTCCCATGATGCACTGGGCCAGGGACAGACTGATTTGCATATAGCCAGGTTCTGAGCTGGGATGGTGCAGTGAGATAAATAACGGTGATGGATCAAGCCCTGATCTTTGGACTGGGTAAGAGTGGTCTGCCTAATTCAGACACTCTGTTCATCACCACCCACTTTTCTGAATCGTTTTTGGCCACTATAGGTGTGGCAGGGTATACTCAGACATGAGTCCCTTTCTCACTGCACCATCAGGATTCAAGCAAGCCGGGCCGACGACGGCTGAAATGCCAGAAACCGGTCCCCGGTAGCTTGTCTCCTTTCTGGTGAAGAATTGGCTTGGTAGTTTAGTCTGCCCTAGTCCCATGATGCACTGGGCCAGGGACAGACTGATTTGCATATAGCCAGGTTCTGAGCTGGGATGGTGCAGTGAGATAAATAACGGTGATGGATCAAGCCCTGATCTTTGGACTGGGTAAGAGTGGTCTGCTTAATTCAGACACTCTGTTAATCACCACCCCCTTTTCTGAATCGTTTTTGGCCACTATAGGTGTGGCAGGGTATACTCAGAAATGAGTCCCTTTCTCACTGCACCATCAGGATTTCTAGCAAGCCGGGCCGACGACGGCTGAAATGCCAGAAACCGGTCCCCGGTAGCTTGTCTCCTTTCTGGTGAAGAATTGGCTTGGTAGTTTAGTCTGCCCTGTTCCCATGATGCACTGGGCCAGGGACAGACTGATTTGCATATAGCCAGGTTCTGAGCTGGGATGGTGCAGTGAGATAAATAACGGTGATGGATCAAGCCCTGATCTTTGGACTGGGTAAGAGTGGTCTGCTTAATTCGGACACTCTGTTCATCACCACCCCCTTTTCTGAATCGTTTTTGGCCACTATAGGTGTGGCAGGGTATACTCAGAAATGAGTCCCTTTCTCACTGCACCATCAGGATTTCTAGCAAGCCGGGCCGACGACGGCTGAAATGCCAGAAACCGGTCCCCGGTAGCTTGTCTCCTTTCTGGTGAAGAATTGGCTTGGTAGTTTAGTCTGCCCTGTTCCCATGATGCACTGGGCCAAGGATAGACTGATTTGCATATAGCCAGGTTCTGAGCTGGGATGGTGCAGTGAGATAAATAACGGTGATGAATCAAGCCCTGATCTTTGGACTGGGTAAGAGTGGTCTGCTTAATTCAGACACTCTGGTCATCACCACCCCCTTTTCTGAATCGTTTTTGGCCACTATAGGTGTGGCAGGGTATACTCAGACATGAGTACCTTTCTCACTGCACCATCAGGATTCAAGCAAGCCGGGCCGACGACGGCTGAAATGCCTGAAACCGGTCCCCGGTAGCTTGTCTCCTTTCTAATGAAGAATTGGCTTGGTAGTTTAGTCTGCCCTGTTCCCATGATGCACTGGGCCAGGGACAGACTGATTTGCATATAGCCAGGTTCTGAGCTGGGATGGTGCAGTGAGATAAATAACGGTGATGGATCAAGCCCTGATCTTTGGACTGGGTAAGAGTGGTCTGCCTAATTCAGACACTCTGTTCATCACCACCCCCTTTTCTGAATCGTTTTTGGCCACTATAGGTGTGGCAGGGTATACTCAGACATGAGTCCCTTTCTCACTGCACCATCAGGATTCAAGCAAGCCGGGCCGACGACGGCTGAAATGCCAGAAACCGGTCCCCGGTAGCTTGTCTCCTTTCTGGTGAAGAATTGGCTTGGTAGTTTAGTCTGCCCTAGTCCCATGATGCACTGGGCCAGGGACAGACTGATTTGCATATAGCCAGGTTCTGAGCTGGGATGGTGCAGTGAGATAAATAACGGTGATGGATCAAGCCCTGATCTTTGGACTGGGTAAGAGTGGTCTGCTTAATTCAGACACTCTGTTCATCACCACCCCCTTTTCTGAATCGTTTTTGGCCACTATAGGTGTGGGAGGGTATACTCAGACATGAGTCCCTTTCTCACTGCACCATCAAGAACTGAGAGAGTAAAGGAAGGAGTGTCAGAAAGGGACTAAGTGAACCAGTAAAAAAGGTAAGTGAAGGTGTGTGGATGAGCAGGGGTACTGAAACAAGTTGAATGTGGTAGGAAAGTAAGGAAAAGAGAAGTAAACATGGAGGATAAGAATAAGTGAGGGAAGCAGAGTAAGGAAACAGGGGTGAGGTAGGGTGAGAGAAAAGTAGTGAGGTTAAAGCAAAGGGTGATGACAAACTACATTTTGTAGACACACTTACCATATAATTAATGAAAACTTACTTGTATCTGTGAAAGACAAAAGAAAAAACAAGTTATAATTAGTAAAATATATATTTTAAAATAGAAGAAACAGGTCAAGAGGTAAAAAATCAAAAAAAGTGTACTAAGAAATAAAGCAAGAGTGAAGGATAAAAAAACAGAAATAAAGTATTATAGAAAGACAAAAAAGAGGGAAAAAGAAATAGAAGGAGAACAAATTACTGAAGGTAAGTAAGATACTAAAAGAATGCGAGATACCAAAACGAAATCAGGAAAGATAAGAAAGTAAAAGGAAAATGAGTGAAAAGGAGAGGAGTCTAAATGAGAAACTATTAATAAGAAAAAGGAATAGAAGATGACTGAGAGTGAGTGAAGGGAAGTCACAGAGTGAAGGGATGAAGGGAATGAGGTTAATATAGAACGATGGAGGAAAAGGAGTGAGATTGTAAGTACACAGAAAAACAAAGGGACGGACTGAGTGAACTGCAGAACAATGAGTGAGAAAGGAAAAAGAGTAAAGGAGCAAAAGAAAGAAAGAGAGGGGAAGAAAACTAAAGCAGTGGTACTGAGAGAATGTGAGAAAGATGAAAAGTGGTGGAAGGGAGAGAGGAAATGCAGACAGTTCAAATTGGATTGAGGAGTTGTGAATGAAGTGGTGTAAAGGAACAGCGATGAAACAAAGTTAAAAAAAGGCAGTGTAAATGAGTAAAGAGAGCTAAATAAGGGTGGAAAAATGAAAATGAGTGTGAGACAATGGGAATACAATATAAATTACACAATGCAAACTATAGAATAACTTCTACAATATGTTACATTGTTTATTTTTGCTGTTCTCAGAATATATTGAATTTCACTTAAATTAGTGAGTTCAAACTTTCATCATATAAGAGCGGGAAAAAAAATACACAATCTAAAAGATTGTGTTTAAAAAAAAACATAAAAACTTACTACTCATATATGTACACTAATCTTTGATTCACTTACTTTTCCGTGAGGCCAAATAGAAGATAGTGAAGGTCCTTTTGGAGGAAAAAAAGTCTGCTGTTCTCTATAACTTCCATTTCATCGACTTCCTATAAAAAAAGAAGATCTAAGAACACCATACCTTACACTTTCCTTACGGCCAAATCGTGTCAGATATATGAGTATTTTTTACTATGAGATCCACTTACAGTACCTATATGAGATAAATAATTTTAAACATTAGATTAACTAACTAACTAACTTTTATTAACTATTCCCGTCTTCAAAGGCCAATTCCCTTCACTAAAACTTTGGTTTTAAAAACACTAGGTAAGAATTTTTAAAGTCATAAGGCAAACGTTGTTTATAAGTCAAATGAGAATCATTGCAGTAAGTCCAACCTTTTTTACATTTTAAGTAGCATGTATAATGTCCTGATGTTGTCGAAGGACCGTCATGATAAATAATAGCTTCAGTTGTAAAGGTTCTTCCTGTAATTGATAACTGAGAAGCCACAAAATTTTTGATAGAAGTTGTCAATTTAGTTCCATCAGGTCTACATCGTTGGAAAACTAAAATGATATACTGACTATAACTTTGTATAATAAATGTGGATAGCATTGGACACTTACATTGGGTACACACCATATTATGATCTGCTGCTTTAACTAGATTTTTAAATGACACTGATTTACAGTCTGGTAAAGTACAATATATAAATCTTTCAGTGACTATTCTAGTATTACTTGATGAACTACAATTGTGGCAGTCATGCTGCCATTGAGAAGAAAGGCTAAAAAGTTATCTACATCTACACCTTTATCTTCCAAAACACCAAACATATACATTAAAAATTCCTGACAATCCTGCGGAATGTTCTGTGAAAATATATCTTGACCAGAACACATATCTAAAATATTTCGAATTTCTGTTACACTTTCTATTTTTGCTCTATCACTGCTACAGTTTCATAAACACAGAATTCAATAAACCACACAATCTTTGATCCCGATTTTCAACAATCTGTTCTTGTAAAGTTTGAAAAAAAAAACAACATTAACCACTACATTAGCATAGCAGTTGACACCAGAACTATTTTCAAACTGAAATCCAACAACATTTTCATCACAATCCTTTTTCTTTCTGTTTTGAATTACAGTTTCATCTACTTTTTGTCTTTTTGCTACTACCTCACTGCAATTATTCTCATTTCTTCTTTTTCGGCCTACCACACGTTTTTCAAACAGAGGATGTTGAGGCAAATGTGGAGCATACTCTCTTCTTAACCTATTGTATTCTTTAACACAATCTAGATCTGCACAAACCTTTGTCTCATCACACTCAATCAAGTGCAATCCTGATAAAGTTCTGACTCGGGATAATGCCACATATGCCATACCCTCTTTAAACACAGATCTTTCAATGTTCACCAAAGCACTATCTTCACTTAAACCTTGAAATTTATGAATTGTTACTGCATATGCCAAACAAACAGGAAACTGTTTTCGGCGAACATATAAGTCTTTTACAAGTAAAAATCGAGCAGAACAACGACTGATTTGTTGTACTTGCTCAATACCATCAAATTTTATTTTTAAAAATTCAATTCTATCTCTATTTCTATAATTCACAAAATCAACAACATAACCCATTGCTCCATTTACCAGACCTCTTTCAACATTTAAATTCCTTCTCAAAATGATACGACAATTTAAACACACTTTCAGAGTCTTTTCAAAACCAGCTGTTTTAGAAATACTTTTCTCTAATGAATCCAATTTTGTTTTCAAATTTTCTGACAAAACAATTGTTGCACCCATATGGACGGGATGCCCGCCACCCCCTCCCAACACCAATTCCCAATGGGAGTAGACAGACACAGGTTTGAGCTTTTGGAAGGCGGGGGGGAGTTACCCCCCCGGCCGTATTTATTAAAATATGAAACAAAATTTTACATTTATTACATTTCGATGAAGACATGTTCTTTGGCTAACCTTAACAGATCTCTAATACAAAGGTTTCCTAGCCGAGTCTAGCATCCTGTAAATGCATACATTCTAAATTAAAATTGTACATCCTAGCATTAAGGGCCAACGGCAAGGTCTTAACCGGTGTCAGATCCCTACTACCAAAATCCCGCCCTCACGGTGTGAGTGGCGCATGCGCAGAGGACTTTACCCTCATTGCCAACTGTAACTTCCCTTGTCGTGGGGGCCCCCTTTTCACTCGACGCCATTTTAAAGGTCGTCCGAGTTCCCGTGTGAGGTATCTGTAGGAAGGACAGTGTGGACTCCCCCCATCCCCACACTCTCTATCCGCCGTCGCGGATATCCGGCCCCCAGGAAATTCATAGGAGGGGCATCTAGCCGCCTCCCCCCTGGGAGGGGCCTATGGCCGTCTCCCCCTAGGCGACCCATCCTTAGTGGGTGCCGCCTCCCTGTGGAAGAGGCCAATGGCCGCCTCCCCCCGGGCGCTCCCATCCATTCTGGGTGGCGCCCCCCTCTAGGGACCTTGAAATTACTGCTCACCGATCATGACCTTACCGCCCGACCAAAAAATAAATACGACAGTTGTTTTACCTACTAAGGGAAGAAAAAATTCTGACATAGCCTTGAGTCATCAACTTTATTTTCATACAAAGGAAAACATTATCCTAGAAACACAAGCCACATTATTATGTGAAACATTCCCTTACTTCTCTACAAAGGAAAAAAGGCCTATACATTTCTACTAATCCAACTTTATTTAAACAAACATTGCCATAAGGGGCTGGTGGGTGGGTCAAAATTGCTGCTTGTTCCGTCGAGTGCTCACGAGCAACGAGTTGGTGCAGCCTTCAGAGCACAGGAACAAGAGGACGCTTCTTCGGATTCCCGCTCTATTTATCCATCTGCGGGAGGGCGGGGACCCTCCTCCGGTACGCCTACTGGGGCGTGGTCTTCCGTGCGGGTGTCTAGGACAACCCCTCCTAGGCGGGAAAGGGCGCGCCCCGGCTACGCCACTTCGGGCATACCAGCCGAGCCACGCCTCCCACCCAAAATGGTTTCCCAGGGGGATCGGGGCACCCAACCATACGTTCGGGGGGACCGAGTGGTCGCCCCTTTCCATATGGCCGGAATGCCCGCCACCCCCTCCCAACACCAATTCCCAATGGGAGTAGACAGACACAGGTTTGAGCTTTTGGAAGGCGGGGGGGAGTTACCCCCCCGGCCGTATTTATTAAAATATGAAACAAAATTTAAAACATTAAATAAAAGTTTCATGAATTATGTACAATTTTACATTTATTACATTTCGATGAAGACATGTTCTTTGGCTAACCTTAACAGATCTCTAATACAAAGGTTTCCTAGCCGAGTCTAGCATCCTGTAAATGCATACATTCTAAATTAAAATTGTACATCCTAGCATTTAGGGCCAACGGCAAGGTCTTAACCGGTGTCAGATCCCTACTACCAAAATTCTGCCCTCACGGTGTGAGTGGCGCATGCGCAGAGGACTTTACCCTCATTGCCAACTGTAACTTCCCTTGTCGTGGGGGCCCCCTTTTCACTCGAGGCCATTTTAAAGGTCGTCCGAGTTCCCGTGTGAGGTATCTGTAGGAAGGACAGCGTGGACTCCTCCCCATCCCCACACTCTCTATCCGCCGTCGCGGATATCCGGCCCCCGGGAAATTCGTAGGAGGGGCATCTAGCCGCCTCCCCCCTGGGAGGGGCCTATGGCCGTCTCCCCCTAGGCGACCCATCCTTAGTGGGTGCCGCCTCCCCGTGGAAGGGGCCAATGGCCCCCTCCCCCCGGGCGCTCCCATCCATTCTGGGTGGCGCCCCCCTCTAGGGACCTTGAAATTACTGCTCACCGATCATGACCTTACCGCCACAGGCCGGATAGTTGACCGACTATCCGGCCCCCCACTCCTCCTAAAGGTCATGCTTCCTCAAACCCCTGAACCATGCTATGAAGTCTCCTATGAGTAAGTCATTTCCCTCCCTGGACAGGTGAACCCCATCATTCAGATACATGTGATCTCCCCGAATACACCCGTGAGGGATGCTATGCAACTGCGCGGAGCGAAACAATTTCCCCACTTTATTGTTAACTCTTTTCACAGAGTGGTTCAATGCTGACACTGAAATGCCCCCCCGCCAACTCTTTCTGGGGATCATGTGAGACCAGGCAATCGTGCACCCCGGGACTTTTTTAGCCAACCAGCTAACTGCCGACAGGATGTGTTCTAATAACACTCGTCTTCCCAGTGTCACCAAGTCATTGCCCCCCAGGTGTACTATGACTACAGATGGCGTTGACCTTTGCCGCCCTAATAGACCCTCAAAAAATGATTGAAATTGGTCAAAACAGAGCCCGCCCTTCCCATGGAAGGTCACTCTGTACCCGTATTCCCCAGATGCGTGAGTCGCGTCACCTGCCTTGAATACGTCCCCGGCGCGTCTCACATATGAGTGGCCCACGACCCATACCACTCTCTCTCCAGTCGGTGATCCTCGACCGCTGGTCTCCTGATGCTGGGTCGACTTCCAATTCCGCCCCGCGTGACAGGCTCGCGAAACTGTAATGTAAACAAAAGACAAGAAGCATGAGTGCATGTCAATTGATCTTTACAACATGTGCAATCGCACATACCTTTTGAAGCAATTCGAGGACCAACGGCCTAGCTGCTTTACTTCCTCCGCACTCTGACCCCGGGCAGTAGCCTCAGTAGCAGCCCCTATCCTAAATGAGTGGGTCCCAAAATCGCACGGGTCCATGCCCGCGGCAGCGATTGACAGCGCCAGCACCCTCTGAAACTGAAATCTCGTCAGTGGGGTGCCATCCTTGTGCCTAAGCAAGCTCCCCCCCCATGTAGCCGTCCTCAGTGCCAAGTATTCCTCTACACACTTTATCGGACAAGTGGGGGACCCCCGTGCGCGCTGCACGATATTACTATCCCCCATAGCTCCCTGGTCAGTCTTGGACCTGGCTATAGAGATTACCATAGAATCACCCCATATTTGGACGTGATCCCTGCCCAGGCCTCCCTCTATATCCTTCTTGTTCCTTGCGACGAGTTCGCTCACCCGCATAGCCCCATGGAATGCCAAGGCGAAAGCTGCCCGGAACAGAACTGCTTCGAAAAGGGAGGAGCACGTCTCATCTAGCTTTGCTAAAAGTCGAGACAATCTGTCTAAACCATTCGGGCGCCTCGTATCCTGCTTGCGACCCTCGAGGCGTTGCCAGCCACGGAGTGCCTTCCTAACCAAAAAGGAATCCGTCGGATCTCTTATGCCATGCACCTGTGCCATGAATGAAATGGCCGCCCTATGTCTATTGGCCGTTGCCGCTGATCGGCCTTCTCTGTGCAGCGCAACCAGGAACCCCAGGAAGGACTCCTCCTGTCCCCAGCTCTGTCTCCCTGATGGACCCAAAAATGTGCAGTAGGAACGAAACGCTCCTTCGTATGCCTTCCTTGTCCTGGGAGCTAAGCTGGCTGCCACGATGTCTTGTAATCCGGGGCACCGATTAGCCATAGAGCTTTGGGGAACGGTGCCGCCACTAGGTCCACTGTGGGTAGATAGCCCCTGAAAGCCTGTATGTGTGAACTAGAGAGTGCATCAGCTGCATAATTCAGTACGCCTGGCACATGTTTTGCCCTGAACTGTACATTCAATTTCATGCAACGTAAAACAATTTCTTTCAACAATCTCAAGATCCACTTGCAGCGGGCTGCCTGCTGATTAATGCACTCGACCACAGTCATATTATCAGACCAAAACACCACCGAGCGGTCCCTGAAGTCGTCTGGCCATGCCATCAGAGCAACCCAAATGGGAAATAGCTCTAAGAACCCAATGCTACCTGTCAGACCGCTGGAGTGCCACCACGTCGGCCATACTTGTGCCGACCATCGGTTACCAAAGATGGCGCCAAATCCCACGCTTCCAGCTGAGTCGGTCCACAAACCTAGTTCATCCGAAGAAGCTGGTGGTTTGTTCCACACAACTCGACCGTTGAAGTCTGCCAGAAATGCCAACCAAATGCGCATATCCTGGCGAACCTCTGCCGACAGTCTCGTACAGTGGTGTCCCTCCTTGAGACCAACCATAGCTTGTGCAATAGAGCATGAGAAGGGGCGGGCCATTGGTATCACCCTTAAGGCGAAGTTAGGCTGACCCACTGTTTGCTGTAACTGGTGCAGGGTCACCTTCTCCTTGGCCAGGCATTGTGTCAAGGAAGCCCTAAACTTGGCCACCTTTTCCATCGGTAAACGGAAACATCCCTCCACAGAATCGAGCTCAATTCCCAGAAACTCCAGTGAAGTACATGGTCCAACCGTCTTACCTGGTGACAATGGGACTCCGAATTCCCGCATGAGAATGCAGAAGTCCAGCAGCACCTGTGCATATGTCGTATCGCCGGCTGCTCCCAGAAACAGGAAGTCATCCAGATAGTGCATAACATGCCTATGCCCTGTGGCCTCGGTGAATGCCCACTCTAAAAAACAGCTGAACATTTCAAAATAGGCACAAGAAATGGAGCAACCCATAGGCATGCATTTATCCATGTAATAACTCCCCTGAAATGCAAAACCTAGCAAGCGCTGATCTCGCGGGTGTACCGGGAGCAACCGGAATGCCGATTCGATGTCTGATTTCGCCATCAGCGCTCCGGGGCCCAGGTGATTTAACATGGCCACGGCATCATCAAACGATGCGTACCGCACCGAACAAATATCTGGGTCAATGGCTTCGTTCACCGAAGAACCCCTTGGGGCAGACAAGTTGTGAATGAGTCTAAACTCCCCTGGGTCTTTCTTCGGGACCACCCCTCGCGGGGAACACACGAAATCCGCCACCGGCGGGAGGTGAAAAGGCCCCGCCACCCGCCCCAAGCAGACTTCTTTGGAAATTTTTCTTGCAGCTACGCTTGGGTTATGTTGTACAGATAACTGATTTTTACAAAAGGAGTCCCCCCGAAAATCCCCCGCCGGGATGTTGAAGCCATATAGGAATCCCTTCCTCAACACCCCGGCGGATACATGATCAGGGTATTTGTTCAACCAAGGAGTCAGAGCCATGATATCGACAGGTGTAGACAATCGGTTACAAAACATCACCTCACTCTTGCTTAGACCCCCCTTTTCCTCCCGTTCCGCTGTTTTTAGATCTACAGCTACTCTCCGGGTGTGAGGAGTTCCCACAGCCCGCACACGCATGCCTGAACCTACATGTTCCCTGGGGCCTGCTACAGTTGCCTCTATTGAAGCCCCAACAAACCCCCCGCTTGCCGCCATTCCCGCCGGTCTTGGGCTGATATTCCCCACCGGCGCCTGCTCGAAAGGGCACCGTGGGCTTTTGGCGAGCTGACCCCGACACGCTCCCGCCCGGCGAGGACATACCTGCCGCCCCAGGCAAGAGCTGCTTGTGCCATGACACCGAGTCGAGGCAATCCCAGGTCAAAGTTGCATCAAACTCTTTCGCTTTTCGGAATTTCATGTCGTAACCTTTCCATTCGTCCCCCTCATACATGGTATAAAAATCCATAATCCTATTCTGATAACAGGTCAACTCAGTCATGACTTCAGGCTTTCGTTCCCCCATGACTGCCGTAAATATCGAAAAGGCCTTTACCCAATTCGCTACCGTCTCATCGACCCTAAATTCCGCCATCTTGGCCCGCCATACACTAGGGTGCCATAAATCCTTCTGGGATTTCGCATATTTCATCTCGCGATGGTCAGTCAACAATGAAAACATATTCACATATTTCTCCCCCCATATCAGTTCCTTTGTGGCCGCAGGGATGTGCTGGGCCACCCTTTCGCGCCTTGAAGGTAACGAACCCTCCCCTGCCATTGGCAATGTGTGCTTACCAGGTTCGACCGTCGTGTCTGCCGCCTTTTCCCGGCTAATCGCAGGTCCTCCCGGCGCCACCTGTGGGGGAACAAGAGGAACATTTGCCGTTGCGGCCTCTCTCGATTGCCGTAACTGCTCGATTATTAGTCTAGCTTCCTCAGCCGGGTCACCCGCGGCCACTGCCCCCCCGCTTTTTTCTTGAGCCATGGCAATACTGCCGCTAACTGGATGGCCAGTTCCGGGGGCATCTCCTCATCATTAACAGGAGTAATTACAACGGGGATTGGTAAACCTATATCTGGGTTTGGTACCGGGCTGTCCACCGGTGTGATGGGGGCAATTGGGGGTACCTCAGGAACGGGATCTTCCCCAGAAACCGCCCTCCTCTTAACCCGCTTTCCCCTACCCTCCGGGACGACCCCCGGCAAGGCCGGGCCTATTACCTTCTTCGGACGGCCTGAGCTGTTCTGGGCCGCTAACTGTTTCTTAACATCGGCCAAACCTCGGCCGATTGAGTCAACTTTACCGAGTTTTCGGTCCATAATCGCCATTCGATTCGACAAGGTGCGCAGTACCTTCTCCAACTCGGAGCTCTTTCCTGCTTTCTTGCCGGCCATAGCTGCGTTGATCAACGAGGTCCTGGATCCTTGTACTCCAAATAACTGAAAGAGAAACAACAAGATTACAAGTTCTCAAAATTGCCGCTTGTTTCGTCGAGGGCTCACGAGCAACGAGTTGGTGCAGCCTTCAGAGCACAGGAACAAGAGGACGCTTCTTCTGATTCCCGCTCTATTTATCCATCTGCGGGAGGGCGGGGACCCTCCTCCGGTACGCCTACTGGGGCGTGGTCTTCCGTGCGGGTGTCTAGGACAACCCCTCCTGGGCGGGAAAGGGCGCGCCCCGGCTACGCCACTTCGGGCATACCAGCCGAGCCACGCCTCCCGCCCAAAATGGTTTCCCTGGGGGATCGGGGCACCCAACCATACGTTCGGGGGGACCGAGTGGTCGCCCCTTTCCATATGCTCTATTTTATCTATTGTTTCCAGTTTCACAATCTCTTCATTTTCTAACTTTAACATTTTGTTGTTGAAGATGGAACATTCTTGCAGAGTTGGCATCAAACATATCCCAGATTTCTTCTCAGTCAGTTTTTAAAAAAAATATTCTCTGGCAGAATGTTTTCATTTGGATACAAATTTGAAATTAATCGAGCATGTAAAGCTTCTTTCCCAAGCTCACTTACTTTTCCAATTCTTACATCTTGTAGAATATTTTTATAATCTTCATCCTTTGCCTGTCGCATATTTTGAAGCAGTTCAGCATATTTAAAATTTAACCATATATTAATGTTTCCAATACTTCCAAGGGACTTCCTGGTATCTTCATGCGTGAGCATTTTAAACACTGGTTGTCCTTTTACTGGAGTCAACTGCAATAGATCTCCAAAAAAAATAATGTGTTTTCCTCCAAATGACACATCATACTCTGTTCTAAGAATTTCTTGCATTCTCAAATGCACAAAAGCAAGCATTAGATTTGAGCCCATGCTTACTTCATCAATGATAAGTTTCATTTTCTTCAAGACTCTTGAAACTTCAGAACACGCATCTCCAGATAACTTGTTGTAATGCAATTTATTATCATGCTCAACTGGCCGCATCAGTAAACGATGTAGAGTAATCCCTTTAATGTTATGTGCTGCCAGACCAGTTGGAGCAGTTACAACACAAGACAGCGGTGAATCAGTCCTTTTCTGCAGATAAGTTGAAATGGCTTTAAGCAGAAAACTTTTTCCTGTCCCCGCTTCTCCACTTACGTACAGTCGGACAGGCTCAAATGATGTACATGAGCACTCTTTTTTCTCATGTCTGAATCCATGTTCAATCTGTTCTGTGACTTCATCATATATCTTTTTCTGCTCAACGTTTAGTTGCTTTACCAAATCTTCTAAGTTAACTCCATCCTCTAGAGCTTGTTCCATAGCTCTTTCCACCTCATCCATGGCAGTTGCAGCTTCATTTTGGATAATTGGTCCTCCTAGTGGATCCTGACTCAATGAAGTAGAACTCTGACTGTCTTGAGAACTGTCTCTAGCAATCTCTTCAGCAATTGTGGTTTCTTGCTCTATTTCTTCGTTCAACATTTGCAGATAATTTAGAAAAATAGGACATTCTATTGTATCCTTAGTTGCATTAAAAGAGTCTTCATAACAGAGAAAATATCCAAGTAGTTCCTCTTCTGTACGCCATGGCTTAAAGAGTTGCAAAAGAGCTAAATAGTAAAATTCTCTTTTGTCTGGAGCTTCGCAACTCAATTTTCGATGATTAATGTATGTATGTATGTATAACACACTTGTAAAGCGCTTGCTGTCACCCGACGGGCATCCTTAATCAAATGGCCTTTTCTCTGCTTTACTAGACATCCTTCATACCCAATGACAGCATATTTTCCATTATTGATATCTTCTGTGATGTTCCTCTTATAACTGTAGTTTTGCAGAACTTCATACAAACAGGTGTTCTCTAGGTGAGTACTTCTATTTGGATAGTATCTATCCAACATATTTGTCTTCAAAATATCTGTACTGTTTGGTTCTTTCTCCGCCAAATATTCAATTTCTTGTACAGATTTCAAAACTCGGTTTCGTGTTGCAGCAAGACCTAGACTCACCCAAATGATTGTTCTTAATTTGGCATAGAGACTTGCTGATGATAACCAATCAGAATATTCATATGATCCAATTTCTCGATGCGACAACATCTTCAGACTGAAACTGTATAATTTCTTGCTTAGACACTTTTCATGTGAAATGTCCTCCCACATTTCCTTCAGTTCTGTCTTTTCTTTTTTTGTGATGTAAGATGTCACATATCGAGCCACAGCAATAGAGTTGTCAGCAACGAACTGAATATCCATGTTAGCATTCCACATGGACAAAATCATTGGGTTGTAGTCGTTGATGTACTTGGACTCTTCGTTTAAATTATATGTATTTTTGGGAGATTTCCTCATTCACAGTATGTCCTAGAGATGACATCAAATTATTTACTCTTCCCTTAGAAATCACTGGTCGTGGAAACGCAAAACGACATTTCGTGTAGTACTTTTCCTTGTTTTTAAATTTTCGACGACAGTACTTTCCACAACGATGAGATTGAAAACGTAAAACTTGTTGCCTTAAACTGTTTTCTTCAGTAGTTTTTGGAACAGCACATGTTGAATACTCTTCAATGAAACTCATCACTGTTTCATCCGAATCTAATCCAAATTTGGGTGCATCTTTAATCCATAACAGCATATGTATATGAGGAGCACCTCTCGCTTGATATTCCTTCCTCCAAAAGAAATCCAAAACCTCTCCAAGGGGAGGATTTTTTTTGTTGGTAATAAAAGACATCATAGCTTCAAATCTATGATTAGAATATCTGCAAACATTCACTGGATCCAAAGAACACAGTTCTCCAGGTGTTTTCAATTCTATATTTTGCATGTTTCCATTTGCCTCTCGTAGAAATTGAAGTAAGTCGTCCCATGCATACTCAGCACAGCTAAGAGTGAGGAACCATGTAGGAGTTCCTAAGTTTCTTAGCATACATTTCAATTCCCCATGACAACGGAACCAATACTCATTTGTTCCACGCTGACATGCCATGAGATTGATTAGCTGAGATTCCAAAATACTGTCTCGCAGATTGACTTTCTCCATAAAGTCCCTTGCTGAAACATTTTGCAGATGAGCTCCACTTTTCAATATATGATTAACTGCATAAGAAAGCCCAGACAAATCACTTTCATACAGTAGATGAAACAAATACGGAATGCATTGCCGAAACCTTGGATCTTCAGCATATAATCTTAAAGTCCGGTATACAGCTGCAGGAATTTGAACTGGTCGATCGTCATATCGTCCACCACGACCTGTTGGAAATAACTGTGGAAAACAACGAGCTTCCAAACTTTCTTCCCATACACTAATGGGACTTTCTTTTGCTGCTTTCATTTGAAACAAGTCAATTGCATTCCCCATTACTTCTTTGGAATGCAAAGGATGAACAGTATAATGTTCATATATTTCTTCACTTCTAGACACATCAACTTTTTCAATTTGGCCAACTGAACAATCACTGTCTTCTTCTGTAGCTGTTTCCTCTGCTCCAACACTTACATCTTTGTAGTACTCATTGTTTTTGACCAAATACAACATTGCCTTTTTTACTTTCCTAACATCCACTAAATCTTGCCAGATTTTCTTACTCTTTGTCAGAACCCCATTGTTAGACCTGTCTGGCTTTTTGCGTAGTCCCTCCAATTTATTATTTATTTTGTCCCCTTTTTGCCCCTCATACCCTTAATAATTTTTGTGTCCACTAACTTTTTCTAGGTGTTGGTCAAAGGGATAGGTGTTCTTTTTCCCCCTCATAGTTTTTCACCTCAGGCCCAGAGGCCTGTTCTGACAGGAATAGTTGGAACCACAAAATGGTGGCTACCAACTGCCCTAACTGCCAAACCCAGAACTTGCCCATGGACTAGTATAGGGATTTCCAGAACCTTCTGGTCCCTTCTGGACTCCAGAGGGTCAGCCTATAAAAGGCGGAATGCTGGACAGCCATTTTGTCTGTCAGTGAGGAGCAGCTAGAGTGAAGGCTGAGGTCTGGTAGGGGTAGGATCCTGAAGGGTGGATTACTCTACAAGGGTAGCCCTCTGTCAAGGCTTTTCCACCTCCCATTTCCTATTGTCCTAGCCAAGTTAGTTCATCCTGCTGATCCTGGACAGATAGGTGAAGGGGGTTAATTCCAGTAGTCTTAGGAGCTGAAGTAAGAGTTCCCTGGTGCCCCTAAGTCTGTCCAGTAAGGAGGGATAGGGGATTAGTGCTGAGGCTCTACTCTAAAGGAGCCCCCCTTTTACCCCCCCTCCTCCCTATAGTGTGGAAAGGAAACACTGCTTTGATATAACAACCGGATACCCTTACCATTGACTGGTCCTGTGGTGTGTGGAAAGCCATCCAGCCTGCCAGGTAGAAAGTGAGGGGCTAGGATCTCATTCTCTTTATTAAATTGGGAGCGGGACCCCTGGGGCACTGATCGCGCTCCTTGTCAGCGTCTTCACAGGATCCACTGAGCCTGAGTAGCCTTGTGAGGCTCCCATCATGAGCAGGACCCCGGGGGCGCCTACCGCACTCCAGACGCGTTGTTGTGCAGCGCTTCGGTTGTGGCCAGAAAGTGAGGGCGAGACACTGCCAAAAGGCGCCTTCGCGCATGCCCAGGCCGACGCAGTTACCCCCGGAAGGAGGGGCAAAGAAGTGAGCAGGCCCGGGAGTGAAGCGTCCTTCCTTGGAGCGGGAGCAGTGGGAGGCAGCACCGGCACGAGCGCTACCGCGCATGCCCGCCGGAGGAGTGTCTTCGCCGACCAGCACTGAGGAGAGGCGCCGGGGGCTTCCTCAGCTTGCCGAGTGATCTGCCCTTTTCCTCCTGCTCGAGCGCCACACTGAGGAGCTGGCCCGAGCAGGGAGGGAGAGATAAGAGGCCCGGTAGGGGCCTGGGGGGCATCGTGGTGTCTGCCTTTGTTGTCTTCCGCCAAAGCGCCTCACTGAGGAGTCGGCCCGAGCTGGGGAGCACAGAGGAGTCTTCTGAGGCGAGAGAGCCCTTGAAACAACTTGCCCTGAACCTTTAATCACCGATCTCCGGCCTATGGCTGAGAGGACATGTTCAGGATGTTCTCAGAGCATTATTCCTTAATTCCTGTCTGAGTTGAATGAATGAATTATGTATGAGAATGTTTGTTAGTGATTGATGAATGTGTTTGAGTTTGAATGCAGGAAGGCTGGTTGTTGATGGGGTGTTTTTTATCTTGTTATATTGAAATGTTTGAATAAATGAATATGTCTATATGCACTCTAAAACATGAAGTAAATAAAAATAAAAATGATATATTTTTTTATAAATTTGAATGTGTTCTTGTCTGAATCTAATGTGGCACTGATACATTGGTGAGCGCTAAATGGGTGACTATTGAAAAAAACTGGACTCTTGAAGAGCCTATTATTGATTGAAAACGGGGCAGATCTATCTTTTTCTTCGCTTATTCTGAGAGAGCCTTTCCAGCCTTGGTTCTTCGGCCCCATCTTCTGCTATTCCCCCTCTGTGCCTGGCGCAAGACGATTCCAGCATACTCAGTTACAAGTAAGGAGGTAAACACGTGGGGGGAGTGACTGCCACATGAGTAACTGGTGTCATAGCTTGAGACTTTACCAGTGAGTAAACGGAGACTCTGTCCCCAGGAGTGCAGAGTCCATGAGGAATCCCAGACAGGGCTTTACTGAATGTTGATTTAATTGATTACAACCAGTTCTTCTTTGACAAGCTAAGAAGGGGAATTATAAGGTTATCAATGTGATGGATATTGCATTCCTGTCTAAACATAAGTGCTGATCTTGCCTCTTTTAAAGTAATGCTGTAATGAGAAGTTGCTGAAGAGTACAGCAGAGTGCAGTAAATGTATTTCTGAGCTATTAGAGTAGAAGTGTTACCTGCCAGATTTGGTTAAGAGGTCTGACTAAATGTAATGTACAGAAAATGCTGGTTGATGAAATGTGTTAGTAGTTTAAAAGTTTAGTTATTGCTTCCAAGACAATCTGAAATGCCTAAAGTGTAAATTTTGAAAACAAAGAGCAGAGATATTATTTTTATAAACCAGTACTTATTTTTCCAACATTGGTGTAGCGTCCTTTTTATGTGTTATTGCGTGGATTTACTGCTGGGTGGTTTGCAACCTTCACACTTGTGCCTCTAGAATTGCATGTCTTGCCCTAGGCCAGGCTACCCTAGGTGACCTGACATCCCAGGTTCCAACAGATTGGTGCCTAGTGGTGGGATTCTGACTTGGTTGCAGCTACTCAATAGTAATTCAACGCAATACACTGGCCTACACCAGGAGTTTTCTCCTTGCGGCCCTCCTAATTTGAATTTTGTTTTTTCCAAATTTATTTCTGGTGGTGGGTGGAGGTTAACCTCAGGTCACACTTCTTGGTTTTCTCCTGAGTGCTTATTTTATTCCATAGGGAAAGATGGAATTAAATTTTGAAGAGCTAGAGTCTTACACCGTGACCCAACTCAAGGAATGGTGTCAGCAACAGGGGGTATTCTTTAAAAAAGGTGCCAGGAAAGGCGAGTTGCTGACGAGCATAAGGGCATGGGTGGAAGCTCATTCAGGGGAGGAACCAGACACAGAGGGGAGTGACAGGGACACTGTCCTTGAGACTGCAATGTTGTACCAAGCTGACTGGGGGGAATCTGCTGACAGGTCCCAGGACACCTTCGAGGGTGGGCAGCAGCGTCTCAGAGAGGGGTTTAACTGACGCCGAGCTAGAGGATAGGAGGGAGGAGAGGAGAATGAGGTTGGAATTAGCTAGAATGGATATGGAAAGGGAGGACAAGAGGTTAGCCCATGAGCGAACCATTAAAGAGATGGACCTACAAGCTTTAACCCTAAGGTCTCCCAATCCAGATAATGGTGGCAGCGAAACTAAGGTGAATACCAGGGAAACCAGACCCTATTTACCCAAGGATGTCATTGCCAGTTACACCACAGGCGATGACATTGCCAAATGGTTAGCCGCATATGAAGTTTCTTTAAGGGCTCACGGGATCTTAGAAACTCACTGGGGGGGTGGGCTGTATAAATACATGCCACCTGCTGGCAGAGACACCTTGTTGGCTCTGGAGCAGGATGAGCAAACCCACTACCCTACAATGAAGGTGGCACTGGTGAAGAAGTTTGGACTTACCCCTGAAAGATACAGACAGAAATTCAGGGGAAAGTCACAAACTGAGTACCCAGAATTGGGTAGATTTCTTAGACTACGCCAAGAAAGCTTTGGAGGGTTGGGTCAAGGGCAGCGAGGTGAAGGACTATGAGGGGCTGTACAATCTATTTTTGAAAGAACACCTCCTCGAGAAATGTTTTCCCGAGCTGCGCCAACACCTGGTGGACAGCAAGCTGACCAATCCCCGGAAGCTTGCAGAGGAGGCGGATACTTGGGCAAGTACCCGGGTGTCCTCAAAGGGGACTGGAGGGGATTCTCAAAAAGCCGGACAGGGCGCCCCCCAGGAGAAGGAGGGGGGAGATAAAAAGAAGGAGTTCTCCAAAGGTCCCCAAAATAATTTCCAAGGAAAGGGAGCAGGTTTCACCCCTAAGGCAAACACGCCCAGAAACCCTAATCCTGGCCAAAGCCAGCAGCCAAGGGTTCTCCACTGTTTTGAATGTGGTGGTGTTGGACATTATAAGGGAGATGTCAGATGCCCAAAGAGACCACCCCCTCCCACCAGAGGAAAGTCACCGGGAGTAGCTAGTGTAGCGCTCGGGGAGGAGTTGCCCTTAGATAAGGGGGGTGAGTGGGCGGGTGTCACCTTAGTGTCCCTGGGAGAGCGGGAGATGGTTCCAAAGATCCAGGTGCCCCCAAATACTACAAAGTATGGGCAATGGGTCACCATCAATGGCCAGAGAGGGGAGGCTCTGAGAGATACAGGAGCCAGTATGACTATGGTGAGAAGTCAACTGGTGTCTCCAGAGCAGGTGGTTCCTAATGTACTCCACCCCGCCGCGATGGCTGACGGCAGAATGGGCCACTATCCAGTGGCTGAGGTTCCCTTTGAGTGGGAGGGGGTTGCAGGTTCACTTCGAGTTGCCGTAAGCCCTGCGTGCCAGTCGATTGTCTGTTGGGGAATGACATGGAGCACAACACTTGGAGAGAGGTGGAATACCGGACGCATTCTGCGATGCTGGGTACACCTGACTGGGCCTGTGTAAGCACACGGTCTGCGACTGCCCGGAGAGGGAGTTCGCCTGGGTTGGAGCCTGGAAAAATGGCCCAACCCGCTGCTAAAAAGGGACAGACCCGGAGACAGGAAGAGCCTGCTCCGGCTTCCACACCCCATGTGACAGATAGGCCACCTGCGGTGGTGGACCAGGAGTCCGTGGAGGGGGAAGTAGACTCTCTGGAGGATTTACCCATCCCTGCTGAGTGGCACGTGGAGGGAGGTCCTACCAGAGAGGAATTCTGTAAGGGGCAGAGGGAGTGCCCTACCCTTGAGGGACTGAGGCGTCAGGCTGAAGCCCAAGCAGCAGGTGATGTTACGGGACACTACCATATTTACTGGGAGGATGGTCTCCTCTACAGTGAACCCAAGGTACCCTTGCCTGGTTCATCAAGGGCCTTGGTAGTCCCGCAACAATACCGAGCCTTTCTGCTGGAATTGGCTAATGCTATACCCCTGGCAGGACACTTAGGCCAGGACAAGACCTTTGCACGGCTTGTCCTCCACTTTTACTTGCCTCAGATGAAAGTGGCGTCCAACACTTACTGTCGGACATGTGTAACCTGCCAGGCCAGTGGGAAAACAGGGGTGAAGCTGAAGGCTCCCCTGGAACCACTTCCAGTCGTTAGCACACCCTTTGAGAGGGTGGGCATCGACATTGTAGGGCCTTTAGATCCACCAACCACAGCTGGTCACAGGTTCATCCTGGTCCTGGTGGATCATGCCACACGGTACCCAGAGGCAATTCCTCTGAGGACAGTCACTGCACCAGTGGTGGCTAGAGCCCTAATGGGGATCTTTACCCGAGTGGGATTTCCCAAGGAAGTTGTGTCCGACAGGGGGACCAACTTCATGTCAGCTTACATGCGGGCAATGTGGAAGGAGTGTGGAGTGACCTACCGGTTCACCACTCCTTATCACCCCCAGTCAAATGGACTGGTTGAGAGGTTCAATAAAACCTTGAAGGGCATGATCAGAAGTCTGCCCGAAAGCCTGCAGAGGAAATGGGACGTCCTCCTACCCTGTTTGCTCTTTTCTTACAGGGAAGTGCCACAGAAGGGAGTGGGCTTCAGCCCCTTTGAGCTTCTGTATGGGCACCCTGTACGCGGTCCTCTCAGCCTGGTGAAGGATGGTTGGGAGAAGTCTCCCAGGAAACCCCCCCAGGATGTGGTGAGCTACATGCTGGCCTTCAGGAGCCAAATGGCGAAGTTGTGGAAGCAGGCTTCTGACAACTTGGAGGCCAGCCAGGCAGTTATGAAAGAGTGGTATGACCACAATGCTCACCCAGTGGAACTGGAGCCTGGCCAGAAAGTGTGGGTGATGGAGCCTGGAGAGCTTAGCGCCCTCCAGGATCGCTGGACAGGCCCCTTTGAAGTGTTGGAGAAGAAGGGTAAGGCCACATACCTGGTGGACCTTAAGACCCCTCGACAGCCCCTACGGGTGCTGCATGCCAACCGTCTCAAACCCCACCATGAGAGGCCCGAAGTCATGTTGTTGATGGTGACTGATGGGGAAGAGGAAGCGGAAAGCGAACCTCTCCCAGATCTATTCTCGTCTCAAGAGAAGGATGGGTCAGTGGAGGGAGTGATTCTCTCTCCCACTCTAACTCCTGAGCAACGGGAGGACTGCCGCCAGATCCTGGAGCAGTACTCTACGTTGTTCTCCCTTGTCCCGGGAAGGACTCACCTGTGTACCCATGATGTGGGCACAGGGGACAGCCCATCAGTGAAGTCGAAGACCTACCAGCTGTCCGACAAGGTGAAGGCTAGCATCCATGGAGAGGTTGCCAAGATGCTAGAGCTGGGAGTTATTGAACCTTCTAACAGTCCTTGGTCCAGTCCGGTGGTGCTCGTGCCAAAAGCCGCACCACCAGGCACCACACCCGAACTGAGGTTCTGTGTGGATTACCGAGGACTGAACTCAGTCACAAAGACTGATGCTCATCCGATCCCTAGGGCGGATGAATTAATTGACCGGCTAGGAGCTGCCCAATATCTGAGTACCTTTGACCTCACTTCGGGGTACTGGCAGATCTCCTTGACAGATGGAGCAAGGGAAAGGTCAGCCTTCTCCACGCCTGAGGGACACTTCCAGTTCTGTGTGATGCCCTTTGGGCTCAAGAACGCCCCTGCCACATTTCAGCGGCTGGTGAACCAGGTCCTCTCTGGAATGGAGAGTTTCTCTGCTGCTTACCTGGATGACATTGCTGTCTTCAGTAGCAGTTGGGAGGACCATTTGCAGCATTTGCAAGCAGTTCTCCAGGCCCTGAAACAAGCTGGATTGACATTCAAGGCCAGCAAATGCCAGATTGGGCAGGGGTCGGTTGTGTACCTTGGACACTTGGTGGGTAGGGGGACTGTGCAGCCCCTGCAGGCGAAGATTGAGGCAATCATGGCCTGGGAACCCCCCAAGACACAGACTGAGGTCCGAGCTTTCCTGGGCCTCACAGGCTACTACCGTCGCTTTGTGAAGGGGTATGGCACTATTGTAGCGCCCCTCACAGAGCTCACCTCAAAGAAACAACCTCGACGGGTAGTTTGGACGGGAGCTTGTCAGCAAGCTTTTGAGAAATTGAAGCAGGTGATGTGTGCGGCACCGGTCCTGAAGGCCCCAGACTTCTCCAAGGAGTTCATTGTCCAAACAGATGCATCAGAACATGGCATTGGGGCAGTGTTATCGCAACTAAATGAAGAGGGCCTGGATCAGCCTGTAGTCTTCTTATCCAGGAGACTGCTTCCCCGGGAACAGAAGTGGAGTGCAATTGAGAGGGAAGCTTTTGCGGTGGTGTGGGCTCTGAAGAAGCTGCGGCCATACCTCTTTGGCTCGCACTTCCTGGTTCAGACTGACCACCGACCCCTTCGTTGGCTGATGCAAATGAAGGGGGAAAATCCCAAGCTGTTGAGGTGGTCCATCTCCCTACAGGGAATGGACTTCCGGGTGGAACATCGGCCTGGAGTGGACCACGCCAATGCAGACGGTCTCTCCAGGTATTTCCGCCTTAGTGATGAGGACTCCCAAGGGGTTGGGTAGTTCTCCCCACTTTCAGCTGGGGGGGACGCGTGTTAGACCTGTCTGGCTTTTTGCGTAGTCCCTCCAATTTATTATTTATTTTGTCCCCTTTTTGCCCCTCATACCCTTAATAATTTTTGTGTCCACTAACTTTTTCTAGGTGTTGGTCAAGGGGATAGGTGTTCTTTTTCCCCCCTCATAGTTTTTCACCTCAGGCCCAGAGGCCTGTTCTGACAGGAATAGTTGGAACCACAAAATGGCGGCTACCAACTGCCCTAACTGCCAAACCCAGAACTTGCCCATAGACTAGTATAGGGCGTTCCAGAACCTTCTGGTCCCTTCTGGACTCCAGAGGGTCAGCCTATAAAAGGCGGAATGCTGGACAGCCATTTTGTCTGTCAGTGAGGAGCAGCTAGAGTGAAGGCTGAGGTCTGGTAGGGGTAGGATCCTGAAGGGTGGATTACTCTACAAGGGTAGCCCTCTGTCAAGGCTTTTCCACCTCCCATTTCCTATTGTCCTAGCCAAGTTAGTTCATCCTGCTGATCCTGGACAGATAGGTGAAGGGGGTTAATTCCAGTAGGTAGTCTTAGGAGCTGAAGTAAGAGTTCCCTGGTGCCCCTAAGTCTGTCCAGTAAGGAGGGATAGGGGATTAGTGCTGAGGAAGAGCTCCGTGGCTCTACTCTAAAGGAGCCCCCCTTTTACCCCCCCTCCTCCCTATAGTGTGGAAAGGAAACACTGCTTTGATATAACAACCGGATACCCTTACCATTGACTGGTCCTGTGGTGTGTGGAAAGCCATCCAGCCTGCCAGGTAGAAAGTGAGGGGCTAGGATCTCATTCTCTTTATTAAATTGGGAGCGGGACCCCTGGGGCACTGATCGCGCTCCTTGTCAACGCCTTCACAGGATCCACTGAGCCTGAGTAGCCTTGTGAGGCTCCCATTGTGAGCGGGACCCCGGGGGCGCCTACCGCGCTCCAGACGCGTTGTTGTGCAGCGCTTCGGTTGTGGCCAGAAAGTGAGGGCGAGACACTGCCAAAAGGCGCCTTCGCGCATGCCCAGGCCGACGCAGTTATCCCCGGAAGGAGGGGCAAAGAAGTGAGCAGGCCCGGGAGTGAAGCGTCCTTCCTTGGAGCGGGAGCAGTGGGAGGCGGCACCGGCACGAGCGCTACCGCGCATGCCCGCCGGAGGAGTGTCTTCGCCGACCAGCGCTGAGGAGAGGCGCCGGGGGCTTCCTCAGCTTGCCGAGTGATCTGCCCTTTTCCTCCTGCTCGAGCGCCACACTGAGGAGCTGGCCCGAGCAGGGAGGGAGAGATAAGAGGCCCGTTAGGGGCCTGGGGGGCTTCATGGTGTCTGCCTTTGTTGTCTTCCGCTCAAGCGCCTCACTGAGGAGTCGGCCCGAGCTGGGGAGCACAGAGGAGTCTTCTGAGGCGAGAGAGCCCTTCCAGCCTCGGTTCTTCGGCCCCATCTTCTGTTATTCCCCCTCTGTGCCTGGCGCAAGATTATTCCAGCATACTCAGTTACAAGTAAGGAGGTAAACACGTGGGGGAAGTGACTGCCACATGAGTAACTGGTGTCATAGCTTGAGACTTTACCAGTGAGTAAACGGAGACTCTGTCCCCAGGAGTGCAGAGTCCATGAGGAATCCCAGACAGGGCTTTACTGAATGTTGATTTAATTGATTACAACCAGTTCTTCTTTGACAAGCTAAGAAGGGGAATTATAAGGTTCTCAATGTGATTGATATTGCATTCCTGTCTAAACATAAGTGCTGATCTTGCCTCTTTTAAAGTAATGCTGTAATGAGAAGTTGCTGAAGAGTAAAGCAGAGTGCAGTAAATGTATTTCTGAGCTATTAGAGTAGAAGTGTTACCTGCCAGATTTGGTTAAGAGGTCTGACTAAATGTAATGTACTGAAAATGCTGGTTGATGAAATGTGTTAGTAGTTTAAAAGTTTAGTTATTGCTTCCAAGACAATCTGAAATGCCTAAAGTGTAAATTTTGAAAACAAAGAGCAGAGATATTATTTTTATAAACCAGTACTTATTTTTCCAACATTGGTGTAGCGTCCTTTTTATGTGTTATTGCGTGGATTTACTGCTGGGTGGTTTGCAACCTTCACACTTGTGCCTCTAGAATTGCATGTCTTGCCCTAGGCCAGGCTACCCTAGGTGACCTGACATCCCAGGTTCCAACACCCATTAACTAGAATAACCAGAGGATCCTCTTCTACTCTTTCTACACCAATTGTATCAATATTTTTCTTGACATCTAGAGGCAAATAAACAACTCTTCCCTTTAATCCTCTTTGTAAATCTGTAGGAGGTAATTTCCCTATCTTAGGCTCCATGCGAACAATAGCTTGAAAAGGATGGACACATTAAATCAAAATTGATTCATAAGTATTTAAATCCATCAATTCAGAAGGAATATCTATCAACTGAAGATTATTATGAGCAGCTCTAGCAGGCATTCTATTTTCATTTAATTTTTTCAAACAATATTTACAAATACGCTGATCAAAACTCAAATCAAAAGAATTCTCCACCAACAAATAACTTACAAAATCCTTCCATTCAGTATTATTTTCCAATTCACATTTTGCATATAAATCAACTAACCTAGTCTTAATCTTATAATGAGTCCGTCGACAACACACATAAGTTAAATTAGGCCTTTCACTTGATTTCACCTTAAACTTGGTAATTTCCTCGTCAAACTTTTCTGTACTTGAAATCTGTCCATTGTCTTCCACATTACCATCCATTACTATATCCTTTTCTACACTGTCCTCTTTGTTCCCAAAATAACAAAACTCAATTTCTTCACAAATAGTCTTCAAATCCACTTCAGATCCTTGCAAAACAGCACTGTTTAACTGTTTAAGCTTAAGTGATGGAGTTTTTGCATAATACAACCTTCTCACTAATTTCCTCACCTTATTATGATGCACTGCTAACATCCTAAAATGATGAAAAACACTCTGACATACTTTTTTAGAAAGACAAGCCAGTGAATGCCCATGCAAACCTGTGCTTTCTCTCACTCTGCAAGGATCTAACTCTTGCAAGATCTTCATTTTTTGTTTTAGACTTTTCTTACTATATGTACGTAAGAAATTTCGAAGCAAATCGATTGAATCCTGTCGCACACTACAAATACTACTGCACTTCCATGTGTACACTGGACCCTTAGTACATCTCCCCAAAACTTCATCACTTAACACCTCTTCTGCATCTCTAGACACAAGTTTATCTTTTTCCATCACACAACCATCTTTCACCTCATATGCTCGACCACTGGTGTCAACTGCATGCACTAAATCATTTTCCTGAAAGTAACTCTCCTCATTAAAAAATGGCTCAGAACTTGAACTATGCATCCATTCTCCAGAAAATACTTCACAAAAATTAGTCCGATTAATAATTCTTTTCCATCTTCTGTTCGATTTGAAAACATCAATTGCCTTATTAAGTATCCTAATTCTATTGATTACTAAAATAAATAATTTTTTCTTAACTTCAAAAGCCTGATCAACAATCTTCTCTACACTTTTCTTTTTCTTGTAAAAAGCAGCTCTCTGTTTACCTTTCTTTTCATTTTTTAGCAAATTTAAAACTACCCTATTGCGAAACATTTGTCTACGAATTTCCCTAAATTGATTTAACCTTCTATTGCTATCCATAGTCTTATCTCCTGCTCCAATAGAGACATTTTTTGAGGGCCTCTCCTTCCTTTTTAGATTTGTTCTCTGCTTCTGGATCTTCTTATTACCATTAACATTACTTTTTGATCTACATAAATTGTGAAGAAAAGACTTAATTGTCTTACCAGGAGCGTTTCTGATGTTTTTTTGAAGTACTTGTTGTAGAGGATTCTTTTAATTCCTTTGATGATTTTGTTCTTTTACGTATGGTATTTTTTTCTATTCCTTTGCCTTGATGGCATTGTTGCTTGCTTTTAAAATGTTGATTTCAATCTGTGGTTCTGAAAAAAATAACACATTAAAGACCACTATTAGCAAACAACAAAGTAATGACAAAAAGAAAACAATATAAACACTAATTTGCAACATATTAAAGTTTATACCACAGCAACCCAGGGCCTTATTTATGAAGGCCTTGCGCCACCAGTGCGTCCCATGTTAAAAGAGACGCACCGGTGCCACAAGGCAATCATAAATAAGGGCCAAATGTAAATACCATTGATTTGCCCCCAAAAACGTTTTTTGAATAACATTTAAGAAACACTGTGCAGAACCTATGTACAACCACTTAATATCCCTTCTGAAACCTCACTGTTTCCCAAAATACAAATCCTCTATCTTGCAAATGTTCATAGCAATTATTATCAAAAAGCAAAAAACAAACCAACAGCAAACAAACTCAGGGCCTTATTTATGAAGGCCTTGCACCACCAGAGCGTCACTTATTTCCCATGTTTAAAGTGATGCACCGGCAGCACAAGGCAATCATAAATAAGGGCCAAACGAAAATACCATTGATTTGCCCCAAAATCATTTTTAGAATAACATTTTAGAAACACAGCGAAGATTCTATTTACAAGCACTCAATATCACTACTGAACCCTCACTGTTTCCCAAAATACAAATCATCTATCTTGCAAATGTTAATATCAAGCATTATCAAAAAGCAAAAAACAAACCAACAGCAAACAAACTCAGGGCCTTATTTATGAAGGCCTTGCACCACCAGAGCGTCACTTATTTCCCATGTTTAAAGTGATGCACCGGCAGCACAAGGCAATAATAAATAAGGGCCAAACGAAAATACCATTGATTTGCCCCAAAATCATTTTTAGAATAACATTTTAGAAACACAGCGAAGATTCTATTTACAAGCACTCAATATCACTACTGAACCCTCACTGTTTCCCAAAATACAAATCATCTATCTTGCAAATGTTAATATCAAGCATTATCAAAAAGCAAGACACAAACCAACAACAAAAAAACTCAGGGCCTTATTTATGAAGGCCTTGCACCACCAGTGCGTCCCATATTAAAAGAGACGCACCAGTGCCACAAGGCAGTCATAAATAAGGTCCAAATGTAAATACCATTGATTTGCCCCCCCAAATCGTTTTTTGAATGACAATTAAGAAACACTGCGCAGTACCTATGTACAACCACTCAATATCACTTTTGAAACCTCACTGTTTCCCAAAATACAAATCCTCTATCTTGCAAATTTTCATAGCAAGTATTATCAAAAAGCAAAAAACAAACCAACAGCAAACAAACTCAGGGCCTTATTTATGAAGGCCTTGCGCCACAAGAGCGTCACTTATTTCCCATGTTTAAAGTGATGCACCGGCTGCACAAGGCAATCATAAATAAGGGCAAAATGAAAATTCCATTGATTTGCACCCAAAATCGTTTTTGGAATAACATTTTAGAAACACAGCAAAGATCCTATGTACAAGCACTCAATTTCACTATTGTACCCTCACTATTTCACAAAATACAAATCCTCTATCTTGCAAATGTTGATATCAAGCATTATCAAAAGGCAAGAGACAAACCAACAACAAAAAAACTCAGGACCTTATTTATGAAGGCCTTGCGCCACCAGTGCGTCCCATGTTAAAAGAGACGCACTGGTGCCACAAGGCAATCATAAATAAGGGCTAAATGTAAATACCATTGATTTTCCCCCAAAATCGTTTTTTGAATAACATTTAAGAAACACTGCGCAGAACCTATGTAAAACCACTCAATATCACTTTTGAAACCTCACTGTTTCCCAAAATACAAATCCTCTATCTTGCCAATGTTCATATCAAGCAATGTCAAAAAGCAAAAAACTAATCAACAGCTAACAAACTCAGGGCCTTATTTATGAAGGCCTTGCGCCACAAGAGCGTCACTTATTTCCCATGTTTAAAGTGATGCACCGGCAGCACAAGGCAATCATAAATAAGGGCCAAATGAAAATACCATTGATTTGCACCCAAAATCGTTTTTTGAATAACATTTTAGAAACACAGCAAATATCCTATGTACAAGCACTCAATTTCACTACTGAACCCTCACTATTTCACAAAATACAAATCCTCTATCTTGCAAATGTTGATATCAAGCATTATCAAAAAGCAAGACACAAACCAACAACAAAAAAACTCAGGACCTTATTTATGAAGGCCTTGCGCCACCAGTGCGTCCCATGTTAAAAGAGATGCACTGGTGCCACAAGGCAATCATAAATATGGGCTAAATGTAAATACAATTGATTTTCCCCCAAAATCGTTTTTTGAATAACATTTAAGAAACACTGCGCAGAACCTATGTACAACCACTCAATATCACTTTTGAAACCTCACTGTTTCCCAAAATACAAATCCTCTATCTTGCAAATGTTCATAGCAAGTATTATCAAAAAGCAAAAAACAAACCAACAGCAAACAAACTCAGGGCCATATTTATGAAGGCCTTGCGCCACAAGAGCGTCACTTATTTCCATTGTTTAAAGTGATGCACCGGCTGCACAAGGCAATCATAAATAAGGGCCAAATGAAAATACCATTGATTTGCCCCCCAAATCGTTTTTTGAATAACATTTTAGAAACACAGCAAAGATCCTATGTACAAGCACTCAATTTCACTACTGAACCCTCACTATTTCATAAAAATACAAATCCTCTTTCTTGCAAATGTTGATATCAAGCATTATCAAAAAGCAAGACACAAACCAACAACAAAAAAACTCAGGACCTTATTTATGAAGGCCTTGCGCCACGAGTGCGTCCCATGTTAAAAGAGATGCACTGGTGCCACAAGGCAATCATAAATAAGGGCTAAATGTAAATACCATTGATTTTCCCCCAAAATCGTTTTTTGAATAACATTCAAGAAACACTGCGCAGAACCTGTGTACAACCACTCAATATTACTTTTGAAACCTCACTGTTTCCCAAAATACAAATCCTCTATCTTGCAAATGTTCATAGCAAGTAATATCAAAAAGCAAAAAACAAACCAACAGCAAACAAACTCAGGGCCTTATTTATGAAGGCCTTGCGCCACAAGAGCGTCACTTATTTCCCATGTTTAAAGTGATGCACCGGCTGCACAGGGCAATCATAAATAAGGGCCAAATGAAAATACCATTGATTTGCACCCAAAATCGTTTTTTGAATAACATTTTAGAAACACAGCAAAGATCCTATGTACAAGCACTCAATTTCACTACTGAACCCTCACTATTTCACAAAATACAAATCCTCTATCTGGCAAATGTTGATATCAAGCATTATCAAAAAGCAAGACACAAACCAACAACAAAAAAACTCAGGACCTTATTTATGAAGGCCTTGTGTCACCAGAGCGTCACTTTTTTCCCATGTTTAAAGTGATGTTCTAGCAGCACAAGGCAATCATAAATAAGGGCCAAATGAAAATACCATTGATTTGCCCCCAAAATCGTTTTTTGAATAACTGAATAACATTTTAGAAACACAACACAGGATCTATGTACAAGCATTCAATTTCACTACTGAAACTTAACTATCTGCTTCCAAATATTCTCCATAGAGCAAACAAGTCTCTATCTAAATTAAATAAATCATTACTTACCTTTAGAAATGCTTTGGGAGATTGAAAACAGTGTCAGACACACACACCAATTTTTCTTTAGCAGAGCAAAAGGTGTGCACTCAATACACTGAAACCAAGACGGGCATAGAAAATCTCTAACTTTACACACATATGCCTTATTTCAACCAATCAAAAGTCTTCCCTCACTATTTTCAAACCAACACCCTTTCCCCTCTCAGACCTTTCTATCTGTTACCATAGCAACTCCCTCCTAACTGAACTCTCAGGTTCAAAAGTTTATTCTACAATGTTGCAAATTAAGTCAGCAAGGATGTTTGACCTCTCAATACACCAGCTTATCCAGGGCATTATTGCTTTTAGTGACTTTTTCCTAACCATTCAAATTGCTTCTTACACACAACACAACCATGCACCCTAACTTTCTGTTTTCAACTAACTGAATCCACCAATCATTGCTTGTGATTCAACAGCAGGGAAACTCCACAATATTTTTTTTGTAAACTCCTACTGTTCCAACTGCCATTTCATTCCCACACTTCATCTGACTGCACCTGAACCTTCTCACATCATGTATTCTGTATGGATTATTGGACATAGCTACATCCACTGGGCTCAAAGGTATGCAGCAAGCAGAAATTATCACAACCTTGATTTATCAAATGTGGAAATCAAGTGGATTGGCCAGAGAGGATTGAGATGTCATCAATTGATACCATTGGTGAAAACCTTTTTGCATCTGCCAAACCTTGACCTCTTAATAGTGCACTGTGGTGGAAATGATTTGGGCACTATGACTGGGGTTGGTCTGGAAATGCTTTTAAAGGACAACTTTGATCAATTGATGACACTTTTTCCGCAAACTGCCTTGGTATATTCCAATATATGCCAAAGACAGAAATGGAACTGGTCCAACCAATTTTGTCCACAATTTGAGAAAGCACGGAAACATGTGAATAAATCTGTTTCTGCTTACATGAGAGACTTTGGAATGGGTTCAATATACAACAACAACTTGCGTTACAACATGCAAGACATCTACAGAGGAGATGGTGTGCACTTCTCAGATGAGGGGAATAGAATATTCCTCCTGAATTTAAGACTGTGCATTGGAACCTACCTGTAGGTACCTAAATCAGCCACAGAACCCAAAAGTTCTTTTCAGAGCTACCCTACCTCTGATCATTCAAAACGTTTATCTTTTTCTAACTTATTTCACTTTTTTTCACCAAAGTACGCTCCCCGGTACGCTTACCGGTGCACGTACCGGGCGCTCCCCCGCGAAATTGTAATTTTTTAAAAAATGTTTTGCCTATATGAGCGTCCTAAGCCCCACTCAGAAAACCTAGAGGGTCAGGAAGTGTCTACCGTGCCCCCTTCTACCCATTCCCAACGTTGTTTGTCCTCCATCTTCTGTCTGGATTCTACCGAAACACAAAATGGAGGACTCCCGTAACGCTGCCGGTGCGCCTACCGGGGCGCGCACCGGTAAGCGCTTCCAAAAAAAAGGTGGGAAAGTAATTTACAGAAAAACCACTGGAGACACTTACACCAAATATAGAACACGCCCTACTACATAGCAGTCCCTACCATTTACCCAAATTTGGTGGTATTCCATTGAGCCATTTGGGCTGTAGCCCTGTCTAAATATCCTGAGGTAAATTACATGACAAAAACACATATGAAACTGTTTGAATTTTCAACCAATTAAAATGTTACTTACATTTTGTACTTTTATGTGCTGACATTTGATTGGTTAAGTACATGAATATATATGAAAAATGAGAGAGAAACACAGCCATTTTGACTAACAATACCTAAGGTACATTTGGAAAACAAAATTCACAGAAAACTTCAACTACTTTGAAGAAGGTAAGTTGTTAATTTGAAAGGAGAACTATGTTATGCACTTTAAGTTAATTTGGGAAAACGTTTTCAGATAGTTATATACTGTCCCTCTGTAAGAGTTAGACATTGAGAAAGGCTTATTTATTTAAATTATTGATTGAGTTAGGCTTCTCTGGTTTAATTATGAATTTACTTAGGCTTCATCACAGGCACTTTTTAAAAGTTCTACTTCCTGCCTGAAACCATACACTGCCCAAAGATAACTTCACTGTTAAAAACTCACAAGTACCTGTCTGAACTTAAACCCAACAGTGCCCTATCTCTACTGATATATTTATTTTTTATGCAATTTAAAGCAAGAAAATGGAAGCACAACAAAATGAAAATAATATTTCATTTCAAATGAATATGGAAAACAATCCTAAGGAAGACAAAGAAGAAATAGACTTTTTGGATGACACTGTAGACCAAGACTTAATTAAATGTGTTGAAGAAATTGAATCATGGAATGAAAAGGAGGACATACCTGATGAATTAATGTTGCAAATTCTTTTAGATTTTGAAAAATTACAACAATAAATTTAAATTTAAAAAGTTAAAATTGTTTGAGACATTATTCTTTTTTATATGTAAATTATGAAATAGTACCCAAAAAGATATAATATAAAGTGAGACTTAAAATATACTGTGCAACTTTTTTGTGTTACATAGTAAGTTTGCTCATAGGTACTTCCTTTCTCCCACTATATTATCTCCAATGTGTATTTAACATCTCTTTATCATCTCCTGCCTCCATATTCTTTCTGCTTTCCTGACAGACTATGGTATGAATTCTATATACCACAATAACTTCCGTAACAACATGCAAGATATCTACAAAGGAGACAGTGTATATTGCATTGGTACCTACATGTTGGTACTTAAATAAAAAAAACAACAAAAAGAACAATTAATAAACAAACAATATTTGAAAAGTCTATCATTCTTTTTTACCCATAGTACGCTCCCCGGTCCGCTTCCCGGTGCGCGTACCGGGCACTCCCCCGCAAAAAATCGAAACAAAAATTACCTTTTTTTTGGCCCCGCGGAGCCCTTTTAAAGCCCCCACATCAAACCTAGGGGGTCAGGGAGGGTCTACTCTGCCCCCTTATGGTCATTTCCCCCTTTGTTTTGGCCACCTCTCATGTCTCAATCTTACCGAGACACAAGATGGCGGCTGCTCCGGACTGTTTAGAATGTTTACAGACACCCGACAGCCAATCAGCTTTCCGTGCGCAAGTCGCGTGGCGCGCCCGGTACGCGCCCCGGTGCGCGTACTGGGGCGCTGCCATAGATATATATATTTTTTTGAACCTAACTTACTCAAAATCCACTGGAGCACATATCTTGAGACATAGCAAAGGCACATCCGGCTACCAGCCACTACAATTTTGCCAAGTTTGGTGTAAATCCATTCAGCCGTTCCGGCTAAAAGTGAGGTCGACCGCCCTATGGAAATCAACATGGGGAAAACGCGTTTTGGGACCCCCCTTTTATCTCGGCCCCCGCTTGACGCAGCCCCCCCAAACTTTCAGGGAAGAACCGGAGTTCGACGAGGCCATTTTGAGGAAATTTTCAGGCAGATTGGTCAACCGGCACCAAAGTTAGTCCAAATAGAATTTTGAGATTTAACATTGAAAAAAATCCTAACTATAACTACCTACTGGCGACCAGTAGGTTATATATTATATATATATATATATATATATATATATATATATATATATATATATATATATATATATATATATATATTCTCCAACACCTTTCTGCTACTCCAGCGCGGCATGCAGAAATCACGTACCACCAAGCAGCTTTCCAGTACACAGGTGAGTTTATCACCTCTTTGTTTCGTTTGGCATGACGCGTTTCCGGTAGACACTACCCTTGATCATATATATATATATATATATATATATATATATATATATATATATATATATATCCACACGGGTTCTCAGCAAGCAGCGGCGAAGTATCCCTCAACAACGCCGCCTTCAGAAAACAGCAGACCCCAAGATTTTCCGTGAGTTATTTTATTCTGCAACAACCAGACAGCATAACGTTTCGGCCTCCCAGAGGCCTTGGTCACATACAATATATGTAAATATAAATATACAATTTTTAAAAAAGACTACTTTAATTTATTTGTCATAAAATAAAAAGAAAATTCTTACTTACTGAGTAAGGGTTTTATTTGCTGTGTAGTATTTCTTTTTAATTTCTTCCTAGTTTTGAAATTCAGCAGATTCTGTACACAGCGTGCAAAAGTACACGCTGTGTTTTTAAACGGGCTCTACTCTTTTGTAATGCGCGGCTTCGAGCAATTATGGGCTTTTGTTTAAGTACTGATGTTAATCACAGCCCGTGTAGGGGCTCTGATTAACATAAATACTTAAACAAAAGCCCACAATCTGCTACACGCTACACATATCCCACAGCCCTCAGCCTCCAGCCTTACCTGCACTCGGACCCCGACTCTGCCCGACTCTTCCTCCGGCACAAGTAGAAAGTACCTGGTTTTCACACCACTCGATTTCTTAAAGCGGCGGCGCAAATATCTCTTGCGACGATTTGTGTGCGCTCTGTCCCCGGCAGTGCGTGCTGTCGTCAAGATAGGTGCGCGCGCATGCCCTTAAGGGAACGGTGGTGGTGACCCCTTC